>NW_014557252.1:0-663 GCF_001313825.1 Dinoponera quadriceps | reverse complement strand
TATTTTATCACAGCGAGATTCGTAATTTCGGCCGTCGTCAGCACCGTGCCGTGAGGAGCAAGGGACATCACGCGTCAGAGTCATCCGTGCGAATAATTTACGCATAGTAGTTAATCTTGCACAAATGATTTGCACGGCGATTTTGCACAGGCGAAACGACGAGCTTCCTGGCGATAGATCAAACGGTTTTGCGGGCATAGAGATAGATTCTAAGGACCAGGGTGACACCTTGTACTCGACGATGCATAATCAAACCTGAATAAACCGTGTGGTCAATCGCGAGCAAGGTCGTCGTCACGCTCTCTGTAAATTAAAGTTTCTCTCCTGATTCTTGATTGGCCGCCTCGTTGTCGAGAGAACAACCGCGTCTGGAGAAATCTAATGTTCGGTGGTGGCTCCTTGGTCTTAGACGGGAGCAAATGTACCAACAACTGTGACAGATCAAATTTCCATCGGGCTTAAACGAATAGCGATCTTCTCGTTGGAAAGAGACCGAATTTGATTTCTCTATTGGCTAAATAGCGAGCACGGGTCGCGTCGAATTCCTGTTTCATTAGTATCGAGATTGAATGAAAACGTAAAAGTAGTGCTACTTCACCGCGGTAGTCATGGAGATTCGGAGCGAGTTTCATCCGGCCTGAGAGAGCACGAAACGCTCTATGT
>NW_014557251.1:0-855 GCF_001313825.1 Dinoponera quadriceps | reverse complement strand
TATTATTCTAACAGCTAGACTAAACAAGATTATACAACAAAATTATTACACAAGATTTACTTAATCTTATACAGGGTATCTAACAATTGATGACACAACGATCGTGCGCAAGTAGACTATGTCAAACTGAACAGACTTCGATCATTTTTGCAGACTTCGCAATAGTTGTTAAGGCAATACTTATTAATACTGGAAACGTGGAGGTATTCAGTCTAATATCATCGTCTGTTATCGCTAGAAAATTAATAAACCCGAGCCATCTTGAGTGAGACTTGACCTTCAAAAGTCATTGCGTTGTATGCATTCAATATTATTCAATTAATTCCTTAGCAACTATTGTAAAAATTGAGAAGACTTTTACTTAGTTAGTGATACGATATTTTTACGCACAAACAATATATCAGTAATTGTTAGAAAATGACACGTGCCTGACAATGATACATGCGAGATCTGCAATAAGTACAGAATAAAAACAGAATGTTGACTTCATATCACTTATTAAATAATTCAACCTATTATACACCTATTATACACCACGTTCGCATCGTCTGCCAGTGTCACCAAGTTCTCGATACGGATAATTCATTTTTATGACTTCAGTCATATCAGCAAGTGGAATAATTTTGCACCACTGGTCTTGTATCAATCATTACCGAGCACATTCGAAAACGTGCGATCGCAAATTCGAACGCGTGCAATCGACATTTACTTAACACGTTGAGTGCCACGTCAGTCCGGTGACTGACAGTATAAAGTACGATATAAAACTAAAAAAATTACATAGTTTAATAAGTAATTTCAGTATTGTATAATTAATATACTTAAATATTTCTTATCAAAAAATTTTAATTTTTT
>NW_014557250.1:0-940 GCF_001313825.1 Dinoponera quadriceps | reverse complement strand
ATTTTGTTGTAGTACGTTAAATTTCTCGTCTAATGCGGCTACGCGTGTAATGAGGTTTTGTATCTGACCTATTAAGATTTCTAGTAGAGAGTCACGTTCTGCTTCCCTATTGCCTCTTGGTAAAGGGTTTTCCTCTATGTTATCGTTTGTGCGCTGCGCGACGGTGGTCCGTAATCTATCGATTTCCTCATTTATCGTGGGACCGTCAATATGAGGTGCATCTTGTTCTGTACGCCTGTCCATATTTAAATTATTGAGTACTTCGCTCGGATCGAAAACGTTATCGTCGTATGAAGTTAAAGAGAATTCTCCTCTTTCTGACACGTCAGTTATGGTACTATTACTCGGCAAGTTTCTTTGTCACCTAACACGTAGAGTTACTGGCAATACATTATTATCGATTTCATTAAATAGAAATTCGCGTTCTGTTACAACTGTATCGGGGGCTGTTCTTCGTTTGATCTTTAAATACATTTAGCGCGTCTTGTATTCGTTCTTGTATATTTTGGGTGGTGTTATTTATTAAGTTATCGAAATTCTGATTTACTTGTTTGGCTGGCTGTCTTAGTATATACGCTGCAGGTGCGCTGTGCAGCCAAGATCAGTTCTTGCCCGTGTTACGCGGTATAATACTATCTTCAGCCATTCACGCGGACGGCTTGGCTTCTCGCGTGTGTGTGTATGTATATGCGCTTGTGTGTATTAGCTTAGGACTTACATTAGGAACACGGAACGCATGTCGACGGGTCGCGCTGTCTCGTTCTCGTACGGTTCGTTATCGGTGCTCCGATTGTCCGCCGTCGAGTTGCCTGGCGCTGATTGCTGCGTTGAGGTAGGTCGTTTCTGCTGCCTTTGCTGCGTCGTTGCCTCCTCTACTATCGTGGTTGTAGCGTCCGTGTAGGTGGTCGTAGCTCCAACGTCCGTTCCTTCTAGGTTGCCA
>NW_014557249.1:0-1366 GCF_001313825.1 Dinoponera quadriceps | reverse complement strand
CCATGTGGCACGGTAGGACGATTTAAGTCCCACCCTATAACAACAAATTAAGTTGAATTTTTATATGTTTTTATGTTTTTATATTATGTGATTCCTTTGTTAATAAAAATATTACAATTTTTTTTAATTTAAAACGCAATAAAATTTCTATGCAACATGGGTCCATTTTATTTTCTGAAATCCTGTGCCCCAAAGAATTAGCACGTATTGCAGGAAGTGTAAGTTATTAAATCTATTAACGTTATCGTAAAAAAGGTGAGGACCAATTAGGTATCTATATACAATGCCACACAATATGATAAGATTTCAACGATGTTAACGATCAACTTAACAGAGCCAGTGTGGATTGTCTATGGACTAATAATATTTATTATGCCGATTCAATCGACCAGTGACATAAAAAATTGCTTTTTCATTAAACAATATAAATTTGAAAATTGTAGGATTGCGTTGCGCCTGATCTGTCCTGGGTATCTCGGAAACAACGAACTACTTTTTACATATATATATATTTGAATAGCAGATAGACTTCGGGTAAAAGCTATTGTAAAAAGGATAAGATTACGATGGCTACCCGTTAAACGCGCCGTGTGTTTCCCAACGCGTCTGTCATCCTATCCGCCTTCACGTAAGATACTTAGTTTTATTACATCTAGGGTTCCCTGGGAACAACTAATTCCTTTTCTCTATAATTAAGATGATCTTGCGCCTCCACGTAAAGCACGCAGTTGTTACATCCTTGGTACGTTGAGAGCAGCAAATTCTTTTTTTGTGATCGGGAAACTAACAGATTTGGGCAAGAGCTGTTGTAAAAAGATAAAATTACACACCGCCAAATGCGTCATGAGCTTCCCAACGCGTCTACAATCTTATCCGCCTTCATACATAGTCGGTCGAACTCAGGCCCTTTGGGATGGGATTAGGTTCTTAAGATCATTTATGACATCTATATGATATTAGGAATTTTTCAGGGTATCCGTTTTCCAATTCTCTATTGTTACGTCCCNGTTGTTACATCCTTGGTACGTTGAGAGCAGCAAATTCTTTTTTTGTGATCGGGAAACTAACAGATTTGGGCAAGAGCTGTTGTAAAAAGATAAAATTACACACCGCCAAATGCGTCATGAGCTTCCCAACGCGTCTGCAATCTTATCCGCCTTCATACATAGTCGGTCGAACTCAGGCCCTTTGGGATGGGATTAGGTTCTTAGGATCATTTATGACATCTAGATGATATTAGGAATTTTTCAGAGTATCCGTTTTCCAATTCTCTATTGTTACGTCCCGCTCGGCTGCGGTTGTCTATAATTCTCGGGCCACGAAAGGGACTAGATTTTTTCGGGTGGCCAGGCTTCTGCAGCTCTAC
>NW_014557248.1:0-2898 GCF_001313825.1 Dinoponera quadriceps | reverse complement strand
CCTTGGTCACTTCTCGATAAACACAAAGCCGATTTACTTCAAGTTTTGATGACATTGAGAGATTTGCTACGAAATTTAGTATCGCTGATACCGCCGCCACATATAAAAATTTTAATTGACAGTCGTAAGGGTAAACCGTCTTTTAGATGCGACCGTCTTTTAGATGCGACAGTTGTCGAATGTTCTTGTATGTTTGGCCTTAGATTTTAAAGTTATATACTAGAATATTACAAGATCATAAGACGGTCAGTATGTAATAATACAAATAATATTATTATTAAATAAATTCTATAAAACATTCTTTGAATATCTCAATTTTTTTAATTTTTATTGGTTTTTGAAACTTTTAATAAACATTATCGATAGCAGGAGATACGTTCATGCATCGATTAAAAAAATGTTAATAATTTTCAGATGACAATAGTTAGACATGGAAATCTCGATTTATCCTGAATTCCAGAGGGACGATTTTGCAGTTGTAATTTAGTCTATTACATTAGATTTCAGCATACTACTTGCTTCTGATGGATATGCCGATACCACATATTTCACCAGAGATTTTTTTCTCTTCAGTCAGAAAAGTCACGCTCGAAAGATATTCTATTTTTTTACGTAAGAAACATGGAAAACTATATTTAACTAAAAGAAAAATTTTAACTCAATTTTTTGCAGTTGCAAACGGTTTGTGGAATAATTTATTAGTACCAGTTAGCGTTAAAACGACATACTGGCAGGATCTTTTTGAGAGGTTTCTTTGTCCGACTCCGGAAAGGTCTTACTTGGCTACATTGCAAAATTCTCAAGTAGATCTTCAGCGAAATAAGACCTTGTGAAGAATACTTCACTATTCAACAAGAGAGAAAGAGAAATAAATCAGTCAACTGTACAGCGATAATGGTATCTATAATTAGAGTGTTATTGTTATTTATGCATAATCAAAACATTTTAACGTATTTTTCAATTTTTAGTAGAGAGGCACCTTAGCTTAGAGATAGGAAATAATAATTTCACAGGCCTCTGTATAGTATAGTTAATTTGCGAATCGTACCAGAGATACACGTTTGGCATATTTAATGTAATTTCTAAGAAATAATTTTACAAAACTGCGATTTTTAATAAATATCGGGAGGAGTATACGCAAATCCACAGTGGTGCAAGCGAATGTTAATATAAAAAACTATGCCGTTTGTTGTAAAATTGTCTCGTAGCCACCATCACTCTTACTCACGTACTTACTCAACAACTACCGCATAGCAATACGAAAGAATGCGCGTGTACTTTGAAAATGATTATCATAAAAGTGGTGTAACGTCCTTGTCTCAAAACTCTTTCCAAAACATAGAAGTTGTTAACCGTAACTCTGCGCGTAAAACTTAATATCATTTCGAAACAATACATAGCATCGCATCACAAAAACACCCGCTATACGCACCCATAACCTACCGTACATCGTGGCACGCGTCGATCTAAACATACGAGGTCTGGCTATTAAATAACGAGACTGCGCGCGCAGAAGTCGTCCTAGAGGGGAAAGGGGGAAAACGAATGCAGCGTTGGATAGGTGGAAATGTCTACTATTCCAGTACGAAAACTCGTTCTTGTCGCTGTAGTAGTATTTTTTTTATAGACGTTAGAAACGAACGTGTTTCTTTCTCGTGCCGATAACAATATGTGACGAAAAACACGAGCAACGGATCAATGTGAAATTTCTCGTTAAATTAAAAAAAACTCCGACTGAGTGCTATAACTTGTTGAAAGAGGCCTATGGTAAGAATTCTCTATCTCGTGCGCGTGTTTTTGAATGGTATAAACGGTTTTCTGAAGGCCGAGAGAGCACCGAAGATGACCAACGTCCAGATCGACCTGTCTCTGTTTCAACTCCGCAAACAGTGACCAAAATCATTGAAATTGTGCGCGGAAATCGTCATATGAGTATTAGTATTGATTTCTGAGACTGTAAACGCCGATAAAGAAACTATTGTGGAAAAGTCGTGGATATTGCACCAGGACAATGCACCTGCCCATAACGCGCTATCCGTGAAGCGTTATTTAGCCGCTAGAGGCACTCCAGTGCTCGAACACGCGCCGTAGTCGCCTGATTTAGCACCCTGTGACTTTTCCTGTTTCCAAAGATCAAGTCTGTCTTAAAAGGAACCCGGTTTGAGTCGATGGAAGAGGTGAAGCGAAAATCGGCGGAGCTCCTAAATACACTTACAAAAGAAGACTTCCAGCATTGCTTTGACCAATGGAAAAAACGAATGGAACGGTGTGTGGCGAGGGGAGGGGAGTACACTGAAGGGGAGCATTCGATTGTAGAATAATTTAAAATAAAACTCTTTTTCATAAGCAGTCTCGTTATTTAATAGCCAGACCTCGTATATATAAGTGTGAGAATGGTGTTTTGTCAGCGTTTAGCACAGAAGATCAAATTATTCACAGTGTCGAATTACTCATCGACATCGAACGCGGTGTTTCTCGATTTCTGTCACAGAAGGCCAGTATGTTTGTAGTCTTCCAGCACAGAAAAGGCATAGGTAGATTTTCCCTGCACTGAAAGTCTATGTTTAACGATCGCGCGAAGTAGGAAGAACGCTAATATCATTCGGGATAATGAAGAGTTCGCAGTAATGGAGGACATCAATTTTGAGGGAATAATGGACTTAGATGTCGACGAAGAACACATTCTTACCGACGATAGCAATTACATCAGCGACGATAGTGATCAATTTATAGAAGAGTTTGACAAAGTAAAAACGAATGCAGAAATCAATGCACTCAATGGACGGACCAAAATTTTTTACATATATTTTGATTACTCTACAGGAGGTAGTTTAATGTTATGCGCTTCTTGTATGCTTAGAGTGACAGACTCGTTCGACCGTATATGCGGCTTTTAGA
>NW_014557247.1:0-8398 GCF_001313825.1 Dinoponera quadriceps | reverse complement strand
AAAAACCGTGGGGAAGGCAGCCTTTACAAAATTTACAAAATTTAATTCCAGATGTTCACCAAGTTTTCAAATGTTCCACCAAAACTACAGACATTTCATCAAGAATAACTAAAATTAACAAACAAAATACTGCAGTAAATTTCTTAAGATTAAAATCTTCATGACTAAATCAAATACCAGAAACAAGGCTCAGAAATGTTCCCACCAGATAACAAATCAATCTCTACTATAAAAAGAAACTAATCTGTCTAAATGAACTACTTTATATTAATGTTTCTTAGACCTCCGAATACAAAATACCACATCGCTAATCTTTTTCACAATCTCATATGGACCTTCCCAAAAATTTTGTAACTTAGGAGCTTTGCCTTGCTCCGACGAGGATTATAAAACCAAACTTTTTGATCTGCTTCAAAAGACAAATTCCTTGCTTTTCGGTCATAAAACGTCTTTACTCTATCGCTTTTAATTGCCATCAATTTTCTAGCATGTCGATGAACTTGATCTATTTTTTCCCGTAAATTTATAACATAACTTTCATTTAATTTATAACTATCAACGACAGGCGGAGAACCACCCAACAAATCGATAGGCAATCTTAGATCTTGCCCAAAATATAACTCAGCAGGAGAAAATCCAGTCGTTTCATTCTTAGAAGACCTATAAGCAAGTAAAGATATTAAAATCCAACGATACCAATCCTTTTAATTTTCAGAAATAAATTTGGACAAATACTGTAATATCGTCTGAAGTTGACGTTCAACTTGTCCATCAGACTGCTGATGAAAAGCAGTAGTCCTTGTTTTCTTAAAACCCAACAATCTCAGAAGCTCCAAAAACAATTTCGATTCAAATTTCTTTCCTTGATCTGTATGCAATTCCAAAGGATCACCATATCGAGAAACTACTTCGTTAACAAAAACTTCAGCAACTGTAGAAGCTCTAATATTCTTCAAAAGAAAAGCTTCTACCCACTTTGTAAAACAATCTACAATGACTAACAAATACTTATTTCCATAAGAATTTAAAGGTAATGGAACTAAAATATTCATCTGAAGACGTTCAAAAGGAGCACCAACATTATAAATTTGTAAAAGAGATTTCCCTTTATCAGAAGGACCTTTTTTAGAAATACACTCTTTACAAGACTTAACCCAATTCTTAACATCTCTTTTACATGTGGCCCAATAGAAACGTTTACGAATTTTCTCTAAAGTCTTGTTTATCCCAAAATGACCACCAGAAGGAGAATCATAAGACTCAATTAAAATTTGTTTCAGGCGAGAAGTAGGAACAATAACTTGCAAGATGCTAGATTTTAAATTTGGAGCTTCCCATTTTTTATATAAAACACCATCCTTAATAACCAAACTTTACTAATAAGACAAATAAATTTTAGAAGACAGACCACCAAAAGAAACTTCATTCAACAAAGGACGTCGGCCAGATTACAATCCCCGAAATATAATTGAAATACTTTGATCCTCCAATTGTTCCTTTCGCCAATCTACATTAATGTCTTTACCCAAGACTATTCGAGCAACTACTTCATTTTTCTCCTCACTATCTATCTCAATCTTAGAACAATATTTACCATTATCTTCAGCACAAAGGCGTCCTGATAAGCCATCAGCATTACTATGCAATAAACCTTTTCGATAAAAATTTCAAAATTATATTGCTGCAACTTTTCAATCCAAAGCGCCAATTGACTTTCTAAATCCTTTAAAGACATAATCCACTTAAGAGAAGCATGATCCGTACGAATCAAAAACTTCCGACCATATAAATAATGATGAAAAGATTTAATCGATTCTATTATAGCCAATAATTCCCGACGAGTAGTACAATAATTTCTTTCAGATTTATTTAAAACCCGACTAAAATAAGTAATGACTTTTTCTCGACCTTCCTGAATCTGAGAGAGAACTGCACCGATACCAAAATTCGATGCGTCAGTATCAAGAATAAGTTCTCCATTCTCCAAGGGAAAAGACAAAATCGAAGAAACAATCAAAGATTGTTTTAATTTTTCAAAAGCTTCTTGACATAGAGAAGACCAAATAAATTTCGATTGATTTTCAGTAAGAACAAATAAAAGCTTTGCAATCAAAGAAAAATATTTTACAAATTTCCGGTAATAAGAACAAAATCCAAGAAAACTACGAAGCTGTTTTTTAGTTTGAGGTATCGGCCAATCCGAAACAGCAGAAATTTTTTCTGTATCCTTCGAAATCCCTTCATATGAAACAATATGGCCCAAAAACTTAACGGAATTTCCAAAAAGAACGCATTTCTTAGGATTCTATTTTAAATGAGCGGACCGTAATTGCAGAAAAAGAACCTTTAAGCGTTCAATCATACTTACAAAAGTCTTACCATAAATTATCACATCATCCAAATAAACTAAACAAAATTTATACAAAAACTTTTGCAAAACTTGCTCCATAAGTCTCTGAAAGGTAGCCGGAGCATTACACAATCCAAAAGGCAAAACTTTAAATTGCCATAAAGCTTTCCCAATTAAAAAAGCTGTCTTTTCCCTTTTTTCAGGACGTAACTTAACTTGCCAATAACCACTTTTCAAAAACAAAGTTGAGAACCAAGAATTCCCCTACAATTGATCGATTGTGTCATCAATACGCGGAATAGGAATTGAGTCCTTTATTGTAACTGAATTTAATTTTCTAAAATCAACACGAAAGCGAATTGAACCATCTTTTTTTCTCACCAAAACTGCAGGAGATACCCAAGGACTTTGAGATTCTTCAATAACTCCCTTCTCTTTCATTTCATTAATAATCCTGTCCGCATCAAACCGCAAATGATAAGGAACTTGGCGAGGAACTTGCTTAATAGGCCGAGGATCGTTAAATTTAATTTCATGTTCCAAAACATCACAATTTCCAGCCACAATTTCTTCAGAGAAAATACCTTGAAATTCAAACAATGATTCAGAGAAAGACTCCTTTTGAGAAGAATTCAAATTTATTGAATCTCGTTCAAATAACTCCAATAAAAACGAAGGAACAACACTTCTCTTCTTAATTTAAGCACACACAAAATCATTTTTATCATTGCCACACTGAGGAACTCCTAAAACTGAACGATGACAAGATTCCAAATTAACAGATGACAAGAAATCTCCCAAAAGACAATCCTCTTTCATATAAAAAATAAACAAAAACAAATCTATAGAACACTTTCCCAGACTCACTCTCATATTTGATTTGAACTTTACCGGAACCATTTCCCCAGTGGATAAATTAAACCACGATTTCCAATTGGAAAAACATCTTTTGAAGTTTCCACAAATTTGCTACTAACAATCGAAACGTCTGAGCCCGTATCAATCTTAAAATTACAAAGCTTATCATTAAGCTTTCCTTTAAAGCAGAAAGCATTACTAAAAAAACAATTTAACTTATAATAAACGGGGGACTCTTCTCTTTTTGCCGAACCGTCCCCGTTCCATTCGGCAAAACCTAGTTTTTCTGACCCTCCAACCCTACTGCCGGACATTCCGCCTTAAAATGTCGTGATTTTCCACATTGCCAACACATTTTTACTAAATTCCCTGATTTTCTCAAATTCAAATCCGGCTTGAAATTTCCACCACTACTTACTTCCGGTCTTCTTAATTCAAAATTTTTGTTAATAAAATTCCTCTGACTGGAAGAAGATTGTCTGACATTACCGTAAAAATTCCTTTCTCGCCCTTTTCCAAAATTCTTTTCCTGAATAACTTTAACCGCCTTAGCCCTCTCAATCGCTGAAACCAGAGAAGTTACTCCCTCCAAATGTAATGTTCTCCTATCAAAACCGTCCGAAATCGCCGAAACAAATTAGGCGTAAGAAATTTTGTCTCAAACAGGAAAGGGGCATTCAGGGTAGGCCAAACGCGCTAACCTTTCGAGATCCATTCCGTAGGAAGCGAAGTCTTCACCAAATTTCTGTCTCCGATTTGTAAATAACAAATAAAAATTTAGTGATGCTCCCTCCCCGAAACGCAATTCTAATTTAAACTTTAATTCATCAAGAGTCACATTTTCCAGATTTCCAAATGTTTCTAACACCGAACGTGCCCTTCCCCTAAGACACGAAGCAAGCCCTACAGTCTTTGACGTTTCATTCCAAGAATTCGCGGGCGCGTTCAAATCAAATTGTGAAAAATATTCCCTCAAAGAACTCGTACCGTCGTAAGTATCTAATTTTAATTTAAAACCCAACTCGACGTGTGAATCAACCTCCCTGCCGACACTCGTACTCGCAACAGAGACGCTTGGTCCCGCAACAACGACGTTCGGTTCCGCGACCCGACAAAAATTATTATTGGAAAAACTTAGCTGGACTTCTCGTCGTTGTTGGCATCCCTCGTCGCAACGCTACAGCACCTCGTTAAACTCTCCGCGTAAGCGTGCCTGTTCCTCCCGCATCTCTTTTAGTTCGCACAACAAAGTCCGAAGGTCTTGCTCAACTGTCTCTGGAGAAAGCCCTGTCAACGCACTCGTATCCTCCCGCTCTGTAGCACACGACGCTCCCTCATTTGACGCCAACACCGCCGCTTGACTCCGTGTTTTCATCCGAGAATATACCGTTGCCATTCCACTTAATTTTCACCCNCTCAACTGTCTCTGGAGAAAGCCCTGTCAACGCACTCGTATCCTCCCGCTCTGTAGCACGCGACGCTCCCTCATTTGACGCCAACACCGCCGCTTGACTCCGTGTTTTCATCCGAGAATGTACCGTTGCCATTCCACTTAATTTTCACCCTTCACTTTTCACACGCGGTCAGGTATCTTAAATTTTCCGTCTCGCGGATCTCGGACGATCGTTTTCCGACGGCTTTGTCTTACAGATTCCGGATGTTTTTTTTTAAATCCCGGACGAGCCTCCAAAATGTTACGCTCGCGCGGGGAAATAAAACGAGACAACGTTAAAAAGAAAACAACTTCAACTATATTTACTATTTACAAGTAAGCACACGTAACTCGCAGGCTCAAGTTCTCTCTTTCGTTAAAGACCGTCGCGCACGTCACGACGACTCAACCACACCAAAGAGAATTTCTCTAACCCGTTGTTTATCCGTCAACGCTGATCATCTGTTGTTTACGATTTGTTGCTAAGAAAATCAGCTGTATGTTCAGGGCGCTAAAAGCGCGGGCATCAAGACACGGCCGTAAAAGTATAATTAGATATAATTTATGGACAAAAATGGAAGATTACGATAATGTCTACGTATAATATAAAGAATTAATCGACGCATATTTAGTACGTCGCAAAAATGGCACGCTGATATAATCGCCCATTTAATTTTGAAACGTTTGTGTGTGAGCGAATGCACTCAATTTTTCGAGTGTACCGCTCTGGCTAGATCTGCCCAGCGCAGGGCGTGGAATGCAGTGAAAGATCGATGTCAGGAGAATTGTTTGAAATTCGAATGCAGTTAAGGCAATGGTTTATTCATTCTCTGAGGCAGAATGGCGATCTGGCCCTTATAATTCACGGCGTAAGGAGACGCCTTCGGCTTGTCGAACAAACGTTTTCAACGCTCGCATTAATGGCCCTTCTGGGCTCTCGCAAGTACGGAGGTCTCAGAAGTTTTTCAAATGGTAAAGTCTCCTCTTCTTCTCACTCGCCAAGCGCAACCATCATTGTCGGACCTAGCACGATTATAAATCGACGATCACGATGTTAATAATTAAATAATGAAATTGAAGATCGGAAGAATGTTGCAAGGTAGTCGCGACGACGCGGATGATATATCGCAACGTGATGAATTGAGAAAGTGAAGCTTGATTTCTCACACGGAGCGTAGTCGAAACCGTAGGGAGCCGACATTCGCGAATATTCAGAATCGAATAATTCTTCTAATTTCTACGTGCTCACATCACTTCTGAATTCTGAACTGACTAAGTCTGAATCTGTGTCTAATATCTTATTTTTCTCTGAACTGTCGCGCCCAAAGCACACAGTTTTATACAATTATTTGTGCCAAGCGGAATGAGCGGATTGGTTATCCATCGATCGAATGAAGTATTAGATAATGTCCAAATGTGGTCAAGTTTTGATCTAAATCGATGAGTTTTTAACCTGATATTTTTTATGCATATGAATAGATGTTCTTATAACAGAACACGTGATTATAGACACAACACATATTTAGTGTTTACCCGTTTTTGTATCACGGATCTCCTTTTGTTATCGGTTGGCAATCCGCGTGTTATTGTGTCGAAATAGCAATTCGATTCCCGCATAATGTTCGCTTTGCATGTTATGAGCGTGATACATTTAACTCTTTCTGTTTACATGCACATTAGAATTTTGTACAGTTTGAAATATTTCAAGTATGTTTACATTTTCAAAAAGAGTTGTTAAATACGTACGTAATTGTACATCCTCCGCAGCAATTCACGAAATGAAATGTAAGCTGGGATATAGCCGCATTGATTCTTTTAAACATCTTTCTAAGTACGATTGATTCTGCAATGACGCCACGTCAATAGCTCCCTTGACTGTTCCATCACAATATTTACCTCTTCTGTGACGCGATCCTGTACCATCAACATTAAATAGAAGTGCATATCTCACTATTTTGTATATTTTCATATTCACGCAAGAAATAGACTTATCAAATATGTCCATATATATTTATATATTTATTTTAGAGAAAGTATCCCTTATCATTTTTATTTGATTAATTAATTTCAATTAATATATTGAAGAAAATGTTCCGAATAGCTAATACTTCTGTCATTTAAATAAGGATCTTACTTTCTCGTTAATAGAACACTAACGACTTGATAACTAAACAAAATTAATCAGTAGACCCAGTAAAATATATCGCTTTTCTTTGTCGAGTGGTACATGAATTTCTTTGTGATTTGCTAACAGTAACACTGTATAAGATATAGCAGTCGCCGTAGTATCATGCCCCTGTTGTGAATTTGTATATTACGTATGGCATAATATATGAAATAATCGAGAAAAATTACGATTATACGTGTTTCAAATGCGAAAGTATCCACTTCTTCTCTGATATCCGTATCAGTCAAATGATGTTACTGCCATGCTGCTATTAGAAGATCCAACATAGCGAGTCGTCTTTTTTCCCCTGAATCATATTAAAGAGCACAAGTTATTATGTTTATTTTGTAATAGATTTTTTATTTACATTTTTATGTGCTTTAAGCGAACAATATTGAATTGGTGTTGAGCATTCAAAACTAATATCACAAAGAATAAATTAGATTCACTTAACAATATTTAATGAAAAACCCAGTTACTATTTTACGTTATGTGGACGAAGAGATTATTTAAGTTTGAAATATGTATTCCCATATATTTTTCGGTAGTCTCTTTCTGTCACACCGTCATTTTCGATTGTTAGCAAATATCGTCCGTTCGTTTGTTCATGATAAAATTTTCTTTCCGCAATGATCTATGTAAATGTAGAAGAAAACGTTAATTTACTTTGCTGCTAATTTTATCGTTCTATTTCACTAATGTTTCGGTACATCTTATCAATATTTATATATGACATGCAAATTTAAATATCATATAATGAAGTACATAATGAATTTTAAGGAACTTGATTCTTACTCACTTTTTCAGTGAATCCATGCAAGTGTTTTAGTATTTTCTATACTAATCAGCCCACGGACGACAAATTCCATAACCAGTCGGAAATGAACCAAAGGCTCATTATTNGGTTACGGGAGATAAAAAGTGGAGCGAATAGTAAATATTAGAAAATAATGGAAGTAGTAATTTTCAAATATCACATGAAAATAATAATAATAAGAAAGATTTATAACTGAGTGTGCCATTAAACCCATACATAGTCCTTTCCATATATCATATTCTTTTTCTTTATCCAGTTGCCTTTTACTTTCCTTACAATATAGATTGTACAACTAACACAGATTGTGGAAAATTTGTACTTTTTGTGGATTTTGCCAATTGTCATGTTTATTCTTCTTTTTTCATAATTAAGGTTTTTCTCGGAGATGTAAGACCCTTAACATTAGGAATGTTATTAATTAGAAAAATTGTGCGGAATCGTATTTTGAGGAATATTTTCCCGCACGCTGTTAACTGTTTAGAAAAATATGATTATTCTTATTATTATTATTTTTAGAGAAATGTTATTATTGCCAATTATAATTATAATACAAATAATACTTCTTCAAACTGTAAGAAGGGCGCCGGGTTACATTCGTAAATTCACTATACAATTTTCTGCTTATACTATCTTTGAAATTGAGCGTCTTACGCTTCAGCCAACAAACTATGCTATGAAACGAAGAATAGGAATGGCAGTGGGCGAAATTTAAGAAAATCCGCTGGCTTGGACAAGCATATGAAAGCAAATATATATATATATATATATATATAT
>NW_014557246.1:0-1277 GCF_001313825.1 Dinoponera quadriceps | reverse complement strand
TACAGCATACTGAAAGAATGCTTAAAACCAGCCGCGCGATACATTTCCCTCATATTTCAGAGAATGATTCTGGAATTTTGTTACTTTCGGTAATAAAAGCAATGCTATTTCGAAGCAACGCGGACGCAAATATGTTACGCGAAAAAAAATGTGGTGGGATCTGATTCACAGAGGGCTAATTTGTACGAAAAACGCTAAATTAATGTTAGTAATGGATTGTAGATTGAAATATCCCTAGAAAGAACAAAGGACCAATCAGAAGAATCGAGTTGTGTCACGTTGTGTTCTTGATTGATGAATGTCTTACGAATGACTTCCGTAACCTTACCAAGGGCTTAGNTTAGGACAAAAATGTTTACATATTTCGATTCCTTATTCAATTTCGAATAAATGAGTGAAAAAAAAGTTGGTAACTCGCAATAGGTAAATAACTACGTTCATTTGTTTACATCAATGCAGCGGCGCGAACTGGACGCGATTATAAACGATTAGAAATTACACGTACTTCTCAATCAGTTACGACAATAATGTTTAGATATTTTGATTCAATATTAAATTTCGAATAAATGAGTAAAAAAAAAGTTGGTAACTCGCAATATGTAAATATCAACGTTCATTTGTTTACAACGACGAGCAATGGCGCAAACTCGACGCGATTATAAACGATTAGAAATTACAAGTACTTTGCAATCAATTACGACAAAAATGTTTACATGTTTCGATTCCTTATTCAATTTCGAATAAATGAGTGAAAAAGAAAGTTGGTAACTCGCAGTAANTAACTACGTTCATTTGTTTACATCAATGCAGCGGCGCGAACTGGACGCGATTATAAACGATTAGAAATTACACGTACTTCTCAATCAGTTACGACAATAATGTTTAGATATTTTGATTCAATATTAAATTTCGAATAAATGAGTAAAAAAAAAGTTGGTAACTCGCAATATGTAAATATCAACGTTCATTTGTTTACAACGACGAGCAATGGCGCAAACTCGACGCGATTATAAACGATTAGAAATTACAAGTACTTTGCAATCAATTACGACAAAAATGTTTACATGTTTCGATTCCTTATTCAATTTCGAATAAATGAGTGAAAAAAAAGTTGGTAACTCGCAATAGGTAAATAACTACGTTCATTTGTTTACTTCGGCGCGAACTGGACTCTGCACGAACTGAACGTGGCGCGCTATTAGTAAATCAATTGCGTGTATTTTTGATGAAAATGAAAAAATTTTGATATTATTTCATTATCTTATTAAAACAAAACA
>NW_014557245.1:0-2152 GCF_001313825.1 Dinoponera quadriceps | reverse complement strand
ACGTTTGTCGCAATTATTCAACAGGAATTTACGAAAGTGAAAATTTACCGGATTTGTGGTACGTTACGAGGCACTTAAGAGAAACGATAAATTCTTGACGCATCGTACGCGATATTCTTTTAACCACCATCGATCGTTACGTGTACACAAAAAGGGTTATATTAAGTTTCGATTTCGCGGAAAGTTAAAAGTGTATCAGCAACGCTTCGCTTGAACTTCACGATCGTTCTTTGAAAGAACGATGTGGAAATTTCACTTCGATTTTCACTCCAGTAAAATGTCGTATCGGAACCAACACTACTTTCCTTTAGTATTTTCGAGAAACGTGCTTTGCACGATAGAGCTCTTATAGTACCTCGTCAAACAACTTCATGCAATGTCCAAAATGATATTTGCAATGCTTGATCGCGTGTAAAGTATAAAATTATAAAAGTGTGAAGTATAAAAAATAGTGAACAAAATTTTATTAATTAATTCAGCAATATCTCTGTATAAGACGAAAGTAATTGTTACGTCTTGGAAGAGAACGCAACGACCGCACTCGCAAACGCGAGTCCCGAACGTACCTGTATGCCGGCGGTACAGATCAGAGACCAGAAGGGTCACTTTATTCTGATGCGAGCGTACGCAGGGTGGTCCTATTTTAGGTCAGGGTACGGAAACCCTTTACCTGGGATGGGGCCGCGAGCGGAATAATTGGGGAAAGGGTGGTGAGTGCGCGATAGTATGAAACTAGAATGAAAAATTAAGCTAACAAACTTAACATTTATTAATAAAAAAAGCGAATTTACAATATTTGAAAAAAGATGAAATTACAGTGTGAGATGACGCACGGCAAGGTATTACAAAATTAATTTTGTGTGTCGACAAGTGTGTTGACGGTGTGTGTGTGTGGTGACAGTGTGTGGTGACAAGTTGAGCGTGTAACGGTAATGTCTTAAGGGGAGGGTAAGGTGGGTGGTTTGGAAAGGGAAGTAATAGAATCGGATGGGGATGGAGATGAGTCTGGGGTTCGTGGGTCGGGTGTTGGGGAACGCAAAGGTGGGTTGAGGTAACACGGTGGGGAAGCGGACACGGTGGAGGTGAGCCCAGTGGGACGGTGGAGTAAAATAATCTGGAGAGGGTGGTAGCTCGCCAGAGGGGCTTGGTGGTTGATAGTTGGGATTGGGCGAATAGGAAGGGGCGAGAGGGGAACGGTCAGGTGATGACGAGGTATTCCTATCTGAAGACAGGAGCTCGGAAAAGGCCCTAAGTTGGGCTGCTAGCATATCATCTAGAGAAGGTCTCTGTGTGCTAATGCGAGGGCTTCGAGCCTGTCCTCTCCACATAGGGTATTCACTATGATACGGCAGGGTATTAATAAACGAAGAAATTGAAGCTAATGGAGACGATTATAAATGGTGCAGAGTACTTACTCGTTGATTCGTAATGTGTTAATATTTTTGGATCTCGAACTGTCGTCTCGTGATTCGGATCATCTAGGTGGTAGTTGCACTTATGACAGTTAACTCGATGTATTGCGCGATTCTGATACTCGGACTAATTATCGGAATATCGAAATGTATATCTTTAGAAAAATCCCGAGTTATACACAACGAGTTTTACAAACAGGTGGCACTGGAGAGAGATCCCGAAAACAGAAGCCGAAGTGGTAGGCGTAATGTAAAGACGCAACCGAAATTGAAATGGTAAAAAGTAGAGTAAATAGATGTGAGTGCTCGTGGCGAGAGAGTGAGCCTTATATAGGGAAGATTTTTGGAGGTGGCGGATGACAATCACTAATGAAAGGAGTTTTTGTGGAAAACGGGAAACGGATATGGAAGTTTAGAAAACGGATAAGATCACGGACATGTTGGGAAACTCATGACACATTTGGTGGCGTATAATCACATCCTTTTTACGATAGTGCTTATCCAAATCCGTCTGTTTTCTGATTATAAAAAAGGAATTTGCTGCTCCTGGGGTACCCAGGATGTAACGAAATTATGCGCCTTACATGAAAACGAAAGAAATGACAGATAAACATATGGCGTGTTTAACAGCGAGCTATCGTAATCTTATCCCCTTCACGATAGCGCTTGCCCGACGTCCGTCTGCTTTCTAATCATATACGAGATCTGTTCAAAAAGTATCGCGAATTTTGTGTTTTTTC
>NW_014557244.1:0-3427 GCF_001313825.1 Dinoponera quadriceps | reverse complement strand
GAAGAAACAGTTTTCTTACCAAAATAGAAAATATTCTGCTCAGTGAATTTCTCTTCAGGACATGTTCATTTGCTGTTAAAACAAAATAGAAATTTTTTACATTTAATAATTTGTTCTTATAGCGAAATAATTTGCAGAATCCGCAAAAAAATTCAGCAAATGGCATTTGGTATTTTTAATAATCATTTTTCTATCCATATAATAACTGACATACTTCATTGCAACAACATAAAATTTATTGTGCCAGCGAATTATTTTTCTTCGTGCAGTTAACTAAAGCAGGGTTCTACATAGTGCATTCTTACTTTGATTTGTATATGAATATTAATAAAACAGATGTACATAAGTGTGTATTGTGTGTATAGCTGACGCATTTCCGCCTATACCTAACTTGTATAAATTATTCGTATGATCTTAAGACACCTGACCCCTCACTGTGACTTGTACTTTCCTACTTTACTGATGTTAAAGATGAAAAAACCGTATGCTTATAATTTTTGCGTTATATATTCTAATAAAAAGATATGTACAAAAAGTATTTATTTACTTATTAACACATTTAATATATAGTTTGCAAAAAATATTTATTAAGGTCTGCTAAAAGGTTTTTTGGTGAGGACAGGACGAAATGATTACTGCAATAATAATAACTATATTACTATAATAATGATTTCTGCAAGAAGATAATGACCCGAAACAATGTAATCGGCTATGTACTGCGTGGAAGCTCAAAATGGCATAATTACGAAAGATTAGTCGGCATCCTCTCCAGATGCAAACCCTATCGAAAATATATAGTCATACCTTAAGATGAAAATAAAAGGAAAGCTCGTCTTCACTTAGAAGCAGCTGTGCACGAAAATAATAACAATATGGCGCTCTTGTCCTGCAGAACACACCGAATATCTGGTCGAATGTTTGAAATAACGGTGACGACCAATAATTAATAATTACTAAATAATTTCGCATTATAAAAAGTCTTCTATTTTTGTTTAAAAGAAAGACAATTTAACTTTATCTTTAATTCTTTTCTAATTATTAGCCATATTTTCTTGTTGAACAGACTGTACATGATTCTTTTGTTATTCTTCCCTTTTGCCTTCTTTTTCCACCTTTCCGTTTTTTGAGTTTTATCGAAGTGAAACATATTCATTAACACAGAGAAAACAAGTTTTTCTGGAACAGCAAATTGTTTGTTAATACAGTGACGGCAAAGAAAAATTGGTACACGGAAAGAATAATTTTTCCGCTGAAGCAAAGCGTCGTTGCGACAGCAATAAAATTTAGTTAGTGTAACCTAATCTTTCTGCTGTTGAAACAAATTTTTTTGCAGTCACTATATTAACAAACAATTTGCCGTCCTAGCAAAATTTTTTTCTCCGTGAACCATTCCCAGTTGTTGGATATATAATTAAGTTTATACGCATTGCTTGTAATTTGATGTTTATTTCATGATTTATTGTTTTCCGCGGATCTTTTGCATGCGTGCGTGCACACCAACGGAAATGACTATCATAACTGTAGGCACGTGGTTAAGGTCGCTTGAAAGTTATGTGTAGGTGATTGTTGTTCGTGGAAAATTTACGTGTGCAACGCTACAATGTCGCGGAAATGAATTAATATTCTGGTATTGTGAAAATAATAAATATTAATTTTAAATAAGATGATTGCGCAGTTGTTATGTTTAGTAGGACCATCTGTAAGTAACAATTCAACCGTATTTACGTTCTGATTACATTTTGCGCACGATAGAATTTACTTACCTACTCGTTAATTTGCGATCATTTACAGTAATTACGATCACATGTTTTCATGTTGTTTGAATTCAGAATAGTCCACTGATTAATTCTTCATTTTAAGGTTAGACGAAGTCAGACGAATAATTGATGAGAGTAACATATAGGCGGATTTATGTAGTTGCATAATACACGCACATATATACACTTGCTTTTCTTAATTTCATATTATATGCAGATAAAACATTATTAAGCAATTAGAAATGCATCGTGTCTAAAATATCCTATTGTAGTTAACTGCGCGGAGAAAAATAATTTGCTGCACAGCATATTTTATGCTGTAGCAACGAAATCTGTCAGATACTATATGGGCAGCNATTTGTGATCATTTACAGTAATTATGATCACATGTTTTTATGTTGTTTGAATTTAGAATAGTCCACTTATTGATTCTTCATTTTCAAGTTAGACGAAGTCAGACGAATAATTGATGAGAGTAACATATAGGCGGATGTATGCAGTTGCATAATACACGCACACATATATACTTGTTTTTCTTAATTTCTATATGCAGATCAAACATTATTAAGCAAGTAGAAATGCATTGTGTCCAAAACATCCTATTGTAGTTAACTGCGCGGAGAAAAATAATTTGCTGCACAGCATATTTTATACTGTAGCAACGAAATCTGTCAGTTACTATATGGGCAGGAAAATGATTTTGTTAAGAATACTAATTTCCATTTGCTGGATTATTTTGCTAATAAATATAAAAATAAGAACATATTATTTAGTAAATCTAAGAAAACACTATTTTGTTCCAACAGCAAATTAATTTGTCTTTTAGAACAAATTCACTCAGTAGATTATTTTCTATTCCGGAAATGAAATTCTTTTTGTTCCAATTAATTCACTAATTTTGTTATATCGACTATTTATTATTGACATTGCAACGAATATACAGTAGCAAAAACGATTTCGCTTTAATAGCAAAATTATTTTTCTTTGCGTGTAATAAATAATGATAAAATGGCTTAGATTTTTTTTGGGACTCTTTGTTTCAATAAAGAGTAAAAAGGAAGCTACACAATTTCACGTTCGCACATTCTTATCAGGTTTATCAGTTAGCACAAAAACATCGATCAGTTGGTCTAATTATTTTAATTGACAATTCAAAGCACGTTAATTAGTACTTCTCTGTAAGGGAATATTACGTTAAATTTATAACAAATTAATAACAAATAAATGAATAGTTTTTAATAAACATATTATAATTTCGTCCTGATAGACTATAATTGACAGAATCTTACATGCCTGAAATATGAAGAAATATTCGACACAATAACGTTTGCTCAAATGTTGCATGTTACAATAATATATTGTTACAATACGTATATATCTATATATTAATGAGCAGTCACTTCTTATAATGAAAATATTTGAAACTGAATCATTTGATAGGCATTTTGTAATGTTGGGGAACAATTATAAAATATTTATTTTGCATGTGCGACGTTCGTCAAAGACAAATAACTTATTCAGGATTTATTAATTCTACGTTCAAAAGAATATGATTTAAATGAACCGTTGACTATTTTTTTCATATTATATTTATCACTATGGAAAAATATCAAGGACGCTGAACTTCGTACAATGAGTCGTAAAAATTTAGGATTATTTATTCTAATACA
>NW_014557243.1:1653-18224 GCF_001313825.1 Dinoponera quadriceps | reverse complement strand
TAAACGAATCAGAGAGATTCAAAATCGCGTTATCTGTCGCGGTATCTTATAATTATCGATGATACTTCCAAAGTGTTATCATCTTCATGGTGGTCAAGGTATAATATAAAGTGGCCGGTAAACTGTCTACGAGATACTGCAGCTCGCTCAACTTAAAGTGCGTGAACATGAACACATACTGAAAGTATTGCACGATTAATATACTCCACATATGAATCAGCCGACGAAAGGTGGCGTATGGCACGTCCGGCCACACACCGAGGATGCGAAGGCCGAGCTTCAGCAACGGATTGATCGTGCTCATGGCCACCATTTGTGAACTATGAGATATCCCGAGAGTAAACTAAGAAGCGAAAGTGCACGCACGGTACTCTCGTGTACGATAAACTGTGAGAACACCGGCCGTGCATCGCAGTGCACCTCAACGTACACATTGCCTCCCCACTCCGTGACGACCGATCAATCGTTATTATGATTTGCGCAGTATAACAGTGTAGCATGTCGAAATATAGCTCATTATCTGCACGCACGTTTGAATAACGCGTTTGGATCGCGTGGTAGGAGAAAAATTACATGTACGACCGTTCAAGCTGTTGTCAGCTCTTTTGTTCTTTTGTGGGGTTCATCCTCCGCAGAGAAGTTATATTATGGATAAAAAACGACTGATCGTTGCATGTTGTACACGAGGACCATTAAGCGTTCGAACGATAGTCGCATCAGTTATTTTAATAGAACTGAATTACACAGGTGGTAACGTGTTTTAAAAGAAATAAAGAGAGGAAGAACATTGTGGCTACCTTGGAGGTAGGGCCGCATATCTAATAATGGGGGATAATTTTCATAAATGCAACAGTGCGGTGTCCACCGGGATACACATGTGGCTAGAGTCTCAAAGGAAAAAAAACTTTTATTGATTTGACTCTTCGTTGATCTTGGTTACGGTGGTGGCCAAACAAAGATGCCGCATAAAACATATGTGCATAGAAAACCTGTAGACGTAATAAGTACATAATAAATAAGATATATTAGATAGGAGTCTGCAATTAAGTGCCTATCTTGAAAAAAATGTAGTATCACATATAGTACGGTGTAACGAAACGATGGAAAAGATTATAAATGCAAGTACAGGTTAGTGAGAGATTTAAACTCTGTGAAAATGCTCAAATTTCTCAGTGAAGGACAACGACAAATATGTTGGACATGGTAAATTATTTATGTTATTTTCCTAGCTAAAAATCTTTTAATATGTAATATAATAGTTAAAGAATAAATAAGTATTTATGACATTTTATTCAATATAAGAATAGGTTCTGTTACTTCTTGCAGATGTGCAAATATCCGATTATACATTCTTTGATAAGGTATGGCCTGCTCTTATCGTTTACATAAATTTCGCTTATAACAGTTTCGAAATTGTCACCCCTTTATTACTCTAACCATATAGTATGATTTCTGTTGTATCACAGATTTAAATAATCTCAATACATTGCATTCAATACAGATATATATGATGCCGACGCTTTCATGATCTAAAATCAGTTAAAACATATTATTATTCGCGAAAAGATGCATATATGTACATATACATATACAAGCGGTACATTTAGTAACATGCACTAATATTAATGTGGAAAAAAGTAAAGAACCATATAATTATGGAAGAAGAAATAAATCAGTAGACTTACGNATACAAGCGGTACATTTAGTAACATGCACTAATATTAATGTGGAAAAAAGTAAAAAACCATATAATTATGGAAGAAGAAATAAAGTAGTAGACTTACGCTTGTGAAGGCTTCTAACGATAAAATTGTCATTCCTCCCGCTGTGAGAGTGAGTTGTTTCTGAGACCTCATGATAAAAAATAATATATTTTTACTGAGACTAGGTGACATGTTATACCATAAAGATTCGTATCCTGCATCGCCGAGTGATCTACTCTGGGAGCAAAATAAAAAGAAAGCAAAATAAAAAATGTTTGAAGTAACCTTACACTTTTGTTTAGCAAAAAAATTGGAAATAATATTTCTGTAGCTTATGTGTACCCGAATATACCTATGGAACAATAAATAAAAGCAATTTATATCATGGATTCCCATACATGATTGTTATATAGTGGTTTTTAACGAAACGTGCGAAGAAAGGAAAAACCTGTATCGAGAAGATTAACCTCAATGTAATACAAATAAATTTTAAGATAAATATTAATCTTACAAACTATGTATTGCAAAATTGTTTTCAAATCGATGTTTCTTCAAACGATCGAAATCTGATGGGCAATAATAAATTACCAAATTTGATTGTATGAAAAAATAAATTACACTTGATAGTTACTTAAATATTCACAAACCTTATGAGTAAGGTATTCTCCTGCAAAGCAGAAGATAAAAATCTCCATCATTATGCCGAAGTAAGCAATTATGGCTTTCACTAGGATGACACCAGCAGCGTTATGAATAGACTAATTCGTTAAATGATTAATAAAATTTAATGAAATATAATATCAATCGCCAGACATTTCTACGGGCATTGCGATACTCACCACAACAATGTGCAGTCCTAGAAAACAGAAGACTAAAGTATTCCAAAAAATTTGCATTAAAGCCATGAAGGATAAAAGTTTATCAAGATTCTCAGAAAATGAAATTACTTTATTATGCTTCTCGACCAGTATTTTTGTTCTATAAGCAACGGACTCATAATGAGGCATTTCGTTAGAGATACTTTTCAACTGCAGACATATGACATCGATTTGCCCACATACATGAAATACCTAGAAAAAACTTAAATATCTGCAAATATTTCATATACTATGTTTAAAGAAGACAAAGCTTTTCGACGAATCTTTCGTCTAAAACGAAGAAGTAGAAAGAAGAACGAAATATCCTCCAGTATAGGTGATAAGAAATTATTCAATTATAAACTATTTCCGATCGGTCACGAGTAAATTCTCACCTAGTTGAAATTATAAACTCATTGAGCAAAAGCGATTTCTGTAAGTAATATTAAATCGCAAATAAAGCTACATCATTGTTCTCACAGCTGTATTTTGAGATTATAAGCCAACTCGTCCCAGAATTCGACACAACGTACCAGAGTGAGCAAAAACGTGGACAGAAAGTTCACCATATACACGATCGTCATCGAATGTAGAAACAAGACAGCGACAAGTAGCTCATAGATCGGCGACTGGTCAGCTTCAAAAGGTAATACTACACTCACAGGGAGCGGTCGTGAAGTACCATTGCCGATTTCCACCAGATCAAAGAGAGCATTCAAGTTATTGCCGCCGAAATATAATCCACCGGAGAGCGTGTTGTAACCAAACAAAGCTTTTGTGCAAAAACTCGAGAAGCTAGCTCTCGTCCTCATTAAGTGCAAATGATCATCGACGTTAACACACTCCCGCCAATCAGTATCCATAGCGGCCAATATCTCGCGAACCAGGCTGCAATGTGTCGCTTTAATCGGATAGAGATATTTCCTGCAGTGGCGTCGTCATCTTTACGCGAAATTATATATCGCCGGATCAATTAACATCCGAACGTCATTATTAAATCACGTTTGCTTTAACGAAGATCAAGAGGAACGAATGGTAAATATTGTGGAACTCCATATCGATCTCATTCCGTGGGGAACGTAAACGAATCAGAAAAACTCAAAATCGCGTTATTTGTCGCAGTATCTTACCGATGATATTTCCAAACTATTATCATTTTCATGGTGGTCACAGTAAAATATAAAGTGCCCGGTAAGCTGTCTGCGAGATACTGCAGCTCGCTCAGCTTAAAGTGCGTGAATACGTACACATACTGAAAGTATTGCACGATTAATGTACTCCACACAAGAATGAGCCGACGAGCGTTGGCGTATGGCACGCCCGGCCACACGCCGAGAATTCGAAGACCAATTTTTAGCAACGGACTGGCCGTACTCGTGATAACCATCTGTCAACGATTCCGAGAGTAAACTATAAAGTGAAAGTCGGTGGTACGCACGGTACTCTTTGTGTACGATAAACTGTGAGAGCATCGGGCTATCCTCCAAACGCATCCCCACTTACTACTTCCCCACCTCCGTGATACTACCGATCAATTGTTATCATGATTTATGCAATATAACAGTATATCGAGATAAAGCTCATTATTTGTACGCACGTTGGAATAATGTGTCCGCGCAGCGGAGAAAATGTTACGCGTACAACGTAATGCTATTGTCAGCAATTCTCTATTTTTTTAAGGTTCTTCTTCCGCGAGAAAACTATACCATAGATAAAAAACAAATGACAGTCGCGTATTGTACACGGGGATTGTACGTTTGATAATCGCATTTGTTATTCCAACAGAAAGAAATGAATTACACACTCGTCTCGTGTTTGAGAAGCAATAAATAAAGGAAGTACCTTGTGACTCCTCTGAAGAGAGAGCGAATATTGAATAATAGCGAGTAATTTTCATAAATGTTACGGAGAACGTTGTTCTTCGCACATGTGGCAAGAGTCTCGAAAGCAAAAAATTTTATTCGATTAGACTCTTCGTAGTACCTTGGTTATAGTTACAATCAAAGATGTGGAAAACGTATGTGAGTACAAAATTTCTGTAGAAATTTCATAGTAATAATGTTAGAAACTACTTTGGAGTTGCATGCCTTTTCCAAGTAAAACTATATTATTATGCACGTTACAATAACGAAACGAAAAGAAAAGCAACAAGTACAACAATTGCAGTTCACAACAACAAGTGCAGATCAGGAAATAACACTATTTAAACTATGTGAAGATGTTCAAACTTCTCAAAGATTGAAAATTTAACGATGTATACGTTGGACACGATGTAAAATTGTATACACATATTATTTTTCCCACATAAAAATGATTTCATATACAATATAACGACAAAGCAATAAAGAAGAATTTATTAAATATAAGATTATAGGTTATGTAAAACTTCTTGAAAATCTGCAAACCTGCTAATCTCCGATTGTACCTTCTTCGGTATCAAGATTTAAAGTTCGCAGATATCGAATATATAATTTCACTTATAATATTTTCTAAATTGTCATCCTATATATATTATACAATTTAGTGTAACCTTTACGGAACTACAGATTTAAGAGACTTCAATACATCGCATTTAATACAGATATATATGACCCCGACGCTTTCATGATCTAAAATGAAGTAAAACATATTATCGTTCGGAAAAAATGTGTATATGTACATATACAATCGATGCACTTTGTAATACGAACACACAAAAAATGCAAAGGATCATTTAGTTGTAAATGAAGAAAGAATCTGAAGGCTTACGCTCGTAAAGGCTTCTAACGATAAATTTGTCATTCCTCCCGCAGTGATGGTTAGTTGTTTCTGAGACCTCATAATAAAGAATAATATATTTCTTGTCTGATTGGGCGACATGTGGTACCATAATGACTCATACCCTGCATTGCCAAGTGATTTACTCTAGGAAAAGAGAAAAAAATGTTTCAAATAAACCTTTTTATTTCTTTATTAAAAAAATTAAGGAAAAGCGTCTCTATAGCTTGTAAATATCATAAATTACAATGAAAATAGGAATAAATGTTATAGACATGATTACTATATACAGCGCCTTTGGATAAATCATGCATAGAAAAGAAAAATTCCATCACGACAATCAATTTCAATACAATATTAATACATTTTCATATATATGTTAATCATAAAAACTATACATTCTGGAATTATTTTCGATCGCATATTTCCTCAAACTACCGAAACCTGTAATTAATTATCAAAGTTATATGTAGAGATGAATTAGACCTAATAAATTATAAATATTCACTAACCTTATGACTAAGATATTCTCCCGCAAAGCAATAAATAAAAATTTCCATCATTATGTTGCAGTAAGCGAATACGGCTCTCGCCAGAATGACGCCTGCTGCGTTATGAATGGACTATTTCATTAAATGTTCAACAAGTCTCAATGAATTTCAATATCGATGACAGTGCATTCATGCAAGCACTACGATACTCACTGTTACAATAAGCAATCCAAGAACGCAGATGGCTAAGGTATTCCAAAAAACTTGCATCAAAGCCATAAAGGAGAAAAGTTTATCGAGATTCTTGGAAAATGTGATGACTTTATTATGCCTCTCAATCAGCATTCCTACTGTTTGCCCAGAAGATCCGTAATAGGATATTCTCTCAGAAATGGTTTTGAATCCTTCACATATGATATCGATTTGTCCGCTTACATGAAGTACCTAAAATTTATTTAAGAAATTGCGAAAATTTCAAGTATTATATTTAATGAAAAAATAGCATTTTAGAAAAAATTTTGAAAATCGTAAAAGGAAGAAAGCCGGATATGATATTCTTCATATAATGACTGATAATGATTGGTTATTATAAAAATCTGTCAACCGATATTTAATCATTATCTTATGTCAAATTTTGAACAGCCTCAGGGCGTTCTGCAAAACCGAGTTTTTTGAAATACGTTAAGTCACAAGTAAACCTAGGTTAGATTTCGTCGCGATAATAATTTTGGATTGCCAGTCGATTCGGACATTATGGACTTTTGGAAGACATACCACAGTAGAAATAAACGCGTTCAGAAAAGCAACCGTGTATGCCACGGACATCCCGTGCAGAAACAAAATGACGACGAGAATCTCGTAGAGCGGTGATTGCTCAGCTTCAAAAGGAAACAATGCATTCACGGGGAAAGGACGCGAAGTTTTATTGTCGATTTCCTCCAGATGCATGATAGCCATGGCGTTATTACTTCCGAAGTAGAGCACTCCACCGATAGTGTTCAGACTCAACCAAATATTCACGCAAAAATGCGAGAGCCTAGCTTTCCTCTTCATCAAATGCAAGTGCTGATCAACGTTCACGCACTCGCGCCAATCAGTGTCCACAACGTCCAGTACTTCGCGAACAATGCTGTAAAGTATCACTTTAATCCAATCGAGATATTTTATGCGGTTGGGTAAATCACTCATACGCAAAGTTGAACATCCCGCCGTGTTCCACTATCCACTAATATTTAGCCGATGCAATTAATACTAATTCACGTTTCGTTTTAATGAATATCAGAGGTCATATGATACACAGTGATAAACTCCGCGTCGATCTCGTCCCTCGGTGGAAACTGATCGGAGGGACTCAAAGTCGCGTTGCCTGCCGTGCTATCTTACCGATGGTACTTCCAAAGTGTTATCACCTTGATGCTGGTCAAACTGTAATATAAAGTCACAGGTAAGCCCTCCACGAGATTATGCAGCTTGCCCAGCTTTAAATGTGCGAATATGTACAGATACTGGAAGTACTGCACTACCAGTATGATTGACACATGAATCAACCGGCGAACAGCCGCGTATGGCACGTCCGGCCACACGCCGAAGATTCGAAGACCGATTTTCAGCAACGGACTGATCGTACTCGTGATTATCATCTGTCATCTATCTCGAAAATACACTAGGAAGCGAAAGTCGGTACACCCACGGTACTCTCGACTACTTTACGATAAATTCTAAGAGCACTCGCCGATCCTTCAAGCGCATCCCCACTTGCTGCTTTTCCACCCCCGTGACCGCCAATCAATCGTTATAATTTGTGCAGTACAACAGTATGTCGAGATATAACTCATTATCTACACGCACGACTGAATAATGCGTCTTGACCACGTGGCGGAGAAAAAGTTATACATACGACTGTGTAAACTGTTGTCAGTATCTTTTTTTATATTCTCGTCCCGCAACAAAGTTGTACTATAGAAACGAATGATAGTCTTATACGCAAAGACCATTAAACGTTCGATAACCGCATTAGTCATTCTAACAGAATTGAATTACACAGATGTTCACGTATCTTAAAAGGAATGAACATATAAAGGACATTATAATTCCTCTCGAGAGAGAGAGGATAAATATTGAGTAATGGCGAGTAATTTTCTTAAATGCTACGGTGAACGGCATTCTCCGAGATACACATGCGGCAAGAGTTTCAAAAGCAAAAAGTTTTAATCGATTAGACTCTTCGTATAACCTTGGTTACAGTTGCGACAAAACAAAGATGCAGTGGAAAATATACGTGCGCAGAATTGCCGTGGAAATTTCATAATTATTGAGTTAAACATTAATTTGATGTTACGTGCCTTTTTCGAGTAATACTGTGTTGTTACGTATATTACAGTAACCGAATGAATGAAAAGGCAGCAAGTGCAAGTGCTGGTCAGAAAAAGACGTTGCTTGAACTGTGTAAAGATGCTCAAACTTCACGGTAAAGGTTCAACAATAAATACGTTGAAGACGGTGTAAAAAACTACATATATACATATGTTAGTTTTCCTAAGTAAAAATGATTTAAATTACAATATAACAGAAAAGCAATAAACAAGTATTTGTTAAATATGAGATTATAGATTCATAAACAAATATTTATTAAATATGAGATCATAGATTCTGTAAATCTCTTTGAATATCTGCAAACCAGCAAACCCCTTATTACATCTTCTTCGATATCATGACAAGATCTGCAATTATTGTATAGACAGTTTCATTCATTACAGTTTCTAAATTATTACCTCATATATATTACGCAATTTAATAATCTTTACGGTACTATAGCTTTAAGTGATCTCAATACATCGCATTTAATACAGATATATATGACGCCGATGCTTTCATGATCTAAAATGAGGTAAAACAGATTATTGTTCGCAAAAAGATCCATATATGTATATAAACAATCTATACACTTTGTAATATGTGCTGATATTAATTAGGGGATTATATAAAGGAAGAAAAAATCTGCAGACTTACGCTCGTGAAGACTTCTAATGATAAACTTGTCATTCCTCCCGCAGTGATGGTCAGTTGTTTTTGAGACCTCATGATAAAGAATAATATATTTTTACTATGAGTAGGCGACATATTGTACCATAATGATTCGTACCCTGCATTGCCGAGTGATATACTCTAACAAAAGAGCAAAAAAAGTTTCAAGTTCAAACTTACCACTTTTTTTATTCAAAAAATTAGGAATATCGTCCATATAGTTTATGTGGATTAGATTATCATAAACTACCCAAATTAGATTATCATAATTATACAATAAAAAATAACAATATATCATGGAATCGTGCATGATCGTTATATACAAGATATCTGACGCGGGGCGTACCAACCGACATATAGTTTAGGTCAATGTAAACAATAAAGTCTTCTATTATTTTGCAAACAACACGTAAAATTTTATGTTTTTAGTCGAAAATTTATAGGAGATTCTTTAATTAATGACTCAAAAATTTATGTGTTATTCACAAGATGAGGAAAGACTTTAAGTACAGAATGGTCTAATCTATAAATAACTAGTATGTAACAGCTGTTGTACCTAATGACGCACATCGGTATATTAAAACTTGAAACTCAAACCTTCAATATGTTGCTAAGTACAACAGCTGTCATAAACTTGTAAATTAATTCACTCTGAATATAAAAATCCTGTATCATGTTGTTAATAACATGCAAATGTTCAAGTTATTAATTAATTTGAGTTATTAATTAATTAAATAAGTCTCTATATACGGCCATTTATGATAAATAATAGCTCGAAATTTTGCGTGTTGTTTATAAAATGAAAGAGGACATTTTTATTCACATTGACCTAATGTACGTGACGGTTGATACGGGTTGTATCTTGGGGTCGTTTTCGCGATCAGATATTTTTTTCAAACGATCGAGATTTAATGGTCAATAATTATCAAATCAAGTTATAGAAATTAAGTAGAAATAAATTAGATTTAATGATTTGAAAATATCCACTAACCTTATAACTAAGATATTCTCCTGCAAAGCAGAAGATAAAAGTTTCCAACATGATATTGCAATAAGCAATTACGGCTCTTATCAGGATGACATCAGCATTGTTATGAACAGACTTTTTTGTTACATGATCAATAAATCTCAATAAATTACAATCACGATGACCGCGCATTCGTACGAGCATTGCGATACTTACTGTTACAATAAGTAGTCCTAGAAAGCAGATGACCAATGTATTCCAAAAAACCTGCATCAATGCCATGAAGGAGAAAAGTTTATCAAAATTCTCGGAAAATGTGATGACTTTATTATGCCTCTCGATCAGCATTCCTACTGTTTGGCCAGAAGATTCATAATAGGGTTTTTTCTCACAGATAGGGTTTTTTCTCACAGATACATTTTGAGCCCTTGACTTATAATATCGATTTGTCCGCTTACATGAAGTATCTACAATATACTTAAGTATTTGCAAATATTTTAAACATTATTTTTATAAAACAAATTGCGTTTTGAAATATGTTTTGATTAAAAGGAACGAAGGAAAAAATACCGAACATAATATTTTTCATGAGCGATAACAGATTAATGAATTATAAAAATCTAGAATTTTCCAACTCGCCCGACCGATCGGTAAATTTTTATTCTTCCACATCAAATTTTAGACAGCGTCAGAGTAATACTGCAAAACCGACTGTTCCCAAGTTAAATGACAAATAAACCTACATTATAGTTTATGTCGCGTCAATATTTTGGCATCATCATCGATTAATCAGGGAGCGTTGCAAAACATACCAGAGTAGAAATCAGCGCATTCAGAAAAGCAACCGTGTATGACACTAACATCGAATGCAGAAACAAGATGACGACGAGGATCTCGTAGATTGGCGATTGTTCAGCATCGAGGGGAAACAGTACACTCACAGGAAATGGTCGTGAAGTATTATTGTCGCTTCCCACCAGATGCATGATAGCCATCGCGTTGTTACTCCCGAAGTAGATTACCCCGCCGATCGTGTTCAGACTCAACCAAATGTTCACGCAAAAATGCGAGAGCCTAGCTTTCCTCTTCATCAAATGCAAGTGCCGATCAACGTTCACGCACTCGCACCAATCAGTGTCCATGGTAGCCAATACTTCGCGAACAATGCTGCAAAGTGTGAGTTTAATCCGAAAAAGATACTTAACGCAGTTGTGTAATCGCACTACGCGAAATTAAGCACTGTCGCGTCAGTTAATATTTAGTTAGTGTAAATACTAAGTCGTGTTTCATTTCATGAAGAATATCAGAGGGTAAATAATATGTTAATGGACGACGCGTCGATCTCGTTCTTCGAGAGTGAAAACGAATTTGAGAGACTCAATGTTACGTTGTCCGCCGTGTTATCTTACCGATGATGTATCCAAAGTGTCATCACTTTAATGCAAGTCAAGCTGTAGTAAAAGGTCGCCGGTAAGCTCTCCACAAAATTTTCCAACTCTCCCAGCCGACAGTGCGCGTATATATACAGATACTGAAAGTACTGCACTATCAATATACTTAACACATGAATCAGCCGACGAAAGGCGGCGTATGGCACGTCTGGCCACACGCCGAAAATTCGAAGACCGATTTTTAGCAACGGACTGACCGTGCTTGTAATTATCATCTGTCAACGATCCTGAAAATACACTATGTAGGGAAAGTAGATGCACGCACGGTACTCTCGTCTACGACAAACTGTTAGAGCTCCAGCCAATCCTCTAAACGCATCCCCACCTGCTGCTTCCCCACCTCCGTGAACGCTGATCAATCGTTATTATGATTTGTACAGTATAACAGCATGTCGAAATACAGCTCATTATCTGCACGCACGTTTGAATATAACATCTTGATCATGGAGACAAAATTACACGTACGACTGTGCGAACCGCTGTCCGTTTTTTTTGTTTTTTCTTTTGAACTTCTTCCTGTGCGACAAAGTTGTGCTGTGATATTGTACTATAATAAGAAAACGAATGGTAGTCGTGTCTTATACGCGAGGATTAGTAAACGTTCGATAACCGCATCAGTCATTCTAACAAAGTAGAACTGAATTACACAGGTGTTCATGTATCTTAAAAGCAATAAACGGAGGAAGGATATTGTGACTCCTCCAGAGAGAAGGTGAATATTGAGTAATGGATAATAATTTTTATAAGTGCTACGGAGAATAGCATCCTCTGAGATGCACATGTGGCAAGAATCCCAGAAGCAAAAAAATTTTATTGGATCAGACTGTTCGCGAAACATTGGTTACAGCTGCGAATAAAGTTGCCATGGAAACGTACGTGCGCTAAGTTGCAGTAGAAATTTCATAATAATTATATGGCGCTAATTTGAAGTTACGTACTCTTTTCGTATAACGCCGTATATTATTATGTACATTACAATGACGAAACGAATGAAAAGGCAGTAAGTGCAAGTTGAGATCACGAGAAGAGGCTACTTAAACTGTGTGGGGTTTCTCAAGTTTCTCGGTGAAAAATCAACGATAAGTATGTTAGACACAATCTGAAACTAAATATATAGATTAGTTTTCCCAGATAAAAATATTGTAGTGTACAATATAACAATAAAGCAATAAAAATGTATTTATTAAATTTAAGAGTATAGATTCTGTAAATCTCCTTGCAATCCTGCAAATCCCCAATTACATCTTTTCCGGTATCAGGATTTATTCTGCAATTACCGTATACATAATTTCAGCGATAACAGTTTGCAAATTATCCCATACGCAATTTAATGTAATCCTTACGGTACTATTTAGATTTAAGTAATCTTAATACATTGCATTCAAAACGGATATATATGATGCCGATGCTTTCATGATCTAAAATGTCGTAAGACGGATTATCGTTTGTAAAAAGATATAGATAGACTTATATATATATGTATATATACGCAGTTAATACAATTTGTAACATATGTTGACGTTAGTTAGGAAAAATGCAAAGGACCACATAGTTGTAAATTAAGAAAAATATTTGCAGGCTTACGCTCGTGAAGGTTTCTAATGATAAATTTGTCATTCCTCCCACAGTGATGGTCAATTGTTTCTGAGACCTCATGATAAAGAATAATATATTTCTGCTGTGACTGGGTGACATTTTATACCATGAACATTCATATCCTGCATTACCGAGTGATCTGCTCTAGGAGAAGAGCAAAAAGAAAATAAAGTTTCAAGTGAATTATATATAATACATTTTCCTTTCTTTCTTTCTTTTTTCAAAAAACTGAGGAAAGCATCTTTACAGCTTACGAATATCATAAAATACCTATAATATAATAAAAAAAGCAATATATGAATTCGCGCTAGAAACGCTATATATTGCCTATGGACAAAGCATTCAAGGAAAAAAAAAACTTCCATCGCAAGGATCAACTTCAATGTAACATAAATATCCTAAAAACTTTAAAATCTAATATCGCTTTTGAACAGATATTTCCTCAAACAATCGAAATCTAATGATTAATAAATAATTATCAAAGTAGGTTAAATGTGAAAATAAATTAGACTTAATTATTTTTAAATACTTACTAACCTTATGACTAAGGTATTCTCCCGCAAAGCAAAAGATAAAAACATCCATCATTATGTTGCAGTAAGCGAATCCGCCTCTTAACAGGACGACGCCAGTATCGTTATGAACAGACTATCTCGTTAAATGATCAACAATTCTCAATAAATTACAATATCGATCACCGCGCAATAGTACTGGTACTGCGATACTCACTATTACAACGAGCAGTCCTAGAAAGCAGATGACTAAGGTATTCCAACCAACCTGCATCAAAGCCATAAAAGAGAAGAGTTTATCCATATTTTTAGAAAATGTAATGACTTTGTTATGCCTCTCGATCAGCATTCCTACTGTTTGCCCAGAAGATCCGTAATAAGGTATATTCTCAGAGATGTTTTGAAGATCTTGACATATAATATCGATTTGTCCGCTTACATGAAGTACCTAAAACGTACTTGAGTATTTGCGAAGATGTCAAATATGATATTAAAATGAAGAAAGTGCATTTTACAATATATTTCGATTAAAAGAGGCAAAATAAAGAAAGTTTGACATAATATTTTTTATGACTGATTATTGAATTATACAAATCTAACGCCTGATATAATTTCATATTTTTACATCAAATTTTAAACAGCCTCGGAATGTTCTGCAAAAGTGTGTTCAAGTACGTTAAATCACAACTAAGCCTACATTAATATTTGCCGCGACAGTATTTTAGAATTGTCAGATGATTAATCACGGAACTTTGCGAGACATACCAGAGTTGAGATCAGCGCGTTCAGAAAAACAACCGTGTATGTCACCAACATCGCGTGCAGAAACAAGATGATGACGAGGAGTTCGTAAATTGGCGATTGTTCAGCTTCAAGAGGAAACAATACACTCACGGGAAACAGTCGTGAAGTATTATTGCCGTTTCCCACCAGGTGCATCAAAGCTAACGCGTTATTACCTCCGAAATAGATCAGCCCGCCGATCGTGTTTATACTCAACCAAGCGTTCATGCAAGAATGCGAGAAGCTAGCTTTCGTCTTCATCAAGCGCAAATACTGCTGAACGTTCACGCACTCGCACCAATCAGTATCCATAGCGTCCAGTATTTCACGGACTATGCTGCAAAGTGTCACTTTAATCCGACAGAGATATTCGGTGCGGTTGTGTAATCCGTCACCTCTACGCGAAATTAAATACCACTCCGTACACTAGTATTTAGCCAGTTTAATATACTAAGTCACGTTTCGTTTCGTTAGTGAATATTAGGAAGCGAGTGATACACATTGATGGACGCCGATCTTGTTCCTCGGGGACGGAAACGAATCGGAAAGATTCAAAGTCACGTTGCCTGCCGTGCTATCTTACCGATGATTCTTCCAAAGTGTCATCACTTTGATGCTAGTCAAGCTGTAATAAAAAGTCGCCGGTAAGCTCTCCACGAGATTCTCCAACTCGCTCAGCTTTAAATGCGCAAATATATACAGATACTGGAAGTACTGCACTACCAGTATGCTTGACACATGAAGTAATCGGCGAACAGCGGCGTATGGCACGTCCGGCCACATGCCGAGAATTCGAAGGCCGATTTTCAGCAACGGACTGACTGTACTCGTAATTATCATCTGTCAACGATCGCAAGAATACGCGAAGAATCGAACGTCGGAGCGGCATACACGGCACTCTCGAGCGCGACAAAGTAAGAGAGCACCGTCTGATTTTTCAAATGCGTCCCCACATACTGCGCCCCCACTTCGGTGAACACCGCTCAATCGTTATTATGCGTTGTGTAGTGTAAGTAAACCCTGACGCAGTTCATTATTTGCATGCTCGTCTTGTAATTCCGTAGGCGCTCTAAATAATTCGTCACGGCCATACACGAAGAGAAAGTCATGAGAAATGGTTGCAAGCTGTTTTCTTTTTCTTCCGAGAATTCCTCACAACGATGCTATACAATGACTCAGTGCGAGTGATACTCTTGTTTTTCTTGATACCGAAAGCCATTTATCGTACAATTTCTGCATTAGTTATTTCAACAGAACAGAACTGAATTACGCGCAATGCCGCGAGACTTGAAAGACATAAACGAGGGAAAAAAAAGTCAAGCTTCTCCTGGCGAAATTACAGAATGGTTATATGAATAATGAGCTGTACCTCAATTTATTTTTGTACTACGTTGCACATAGTAACGATTGATCGATTGTTATATGAGTGAGGACATAGCACGTGAGGATACACGTGGGGAGGTTCGGACGATGCTCTCCTAGCTTATCGTGCTCGAATATGCTGTGCATGCTCTGATTTTCGTTTCCCTCCGTATTTTCATCATTTCATTGACAAATGGTAGTCACGAGCATGATTAGTCCAAATCTTGGATTGCATTTCACCCTAAAGAAGTGATCTGAAATGTTCACGAAACGTCGGAAACAAATCTATGAAGCGGCGCCATCTCGGAAGCTAAATCAAGTCTTTATCCATATCGCGGAAGCCTAAATGATCAAGTAAAAAGCTATTTGATTGATTAAGCTCTTCATAGAACTTTGGACAAAGTTGTAGGTAAACAAAGATACCATGGAAACTGTATGTGTGCGGAATTCCCTTGGAACGTTTCATGCTAGTTATATTGAATAATATTTTGAAGCTATATGCCATCTCCGAATACAATTGATCTAAGTTACATTAACAAAGCAATAGAAAAAATAGAAAATGTAAAAGATAGGAAAAGTGTGTACTTGAGGTCACGTATAATTAAGTATAATTTAGAAATGTTTTGCATATTGAATAAGAACATCAAAAGTAAAAATACCTGAATCGACTAAAAGTAAGTACAAATCTAGTTGCTAATGTAGGTTGGAAATAACGCTACTTAAACAAAGTAGCTCAAATTTTCCGATAAGATAATTTAATTTAAATATGTTAAATATATGTCGATTATATACACGGTATTTTTCTTGGTTAAAAATATTTTAATGTATAATGTAACAATGAATTAACAACAAAGCATTTATGTTATTACATTAAATATAAGAATAGATTCTCTGTGAACTGCAAATTCCTGACTATACCTTGTTCGGTATCAAGACAGCCTATGATTATCGAGTAATTTCATTCATAACAGTTCATTAATTACCATTATTATAATTAATTATTACCCCATACGTATTACGCCATTTTATGTAACCCTTATCTTAGTATAGTTTCAACTCATTTTCAAT
>NW_014557243.1:819-1436 GCF_001313825.1 Dinoponera quadriceps | reverse complement strand
TGTGTGTGTGTGTGTGTGTGTGTGTGTGTGTGTGTGTGTGTGTGTGTGTGAATGTGTGTGTGTATGTGTGTGTGCAAACGATATACTTTGTAACATGCATTGATATTAATTAAGAGAAGTGCAAAGTTTCGAATAGATATAGATGAAAAAAAGTTTGCATGTTCTTACACTCGTATAAGATTCTAGCGATAAATTTATCATTCCACCTGCCGTAATGGTTAGTTCTTTCTGACACCTCATTATTATGAATAATATATTTTTATTGTATCTGGGTGACATGTTATACCATAATGATTTGTACCCTGCCTCGCTGAGTGATTTACTCTAGAAGTAGAGAGAGAAAGAGAGAGAGAGAATGAAAAAGAGCAAAGAGAGAAAAAAGAGTTTAAAAATAAGATTATATCTATCTTTCCTAGAAAAAATATAGAATCAATGTCTGTAGATTATGAGAATCATAAAATGTTTATAATACAATAGACAGTAACAATATATATAATGGTTTCGTGCATGAATACATGATAGTGCTCTTTGACTGAAAAAAAGGAAAGCTTCCATCAAAAAGATCAGTCATTTAAAAGTAGCATCGATATTTTTGAAGATATACGTTTATCTTAAAA
>NW_014557243.1:0-644 GCF_001313825.1 Dinoponera quadriceps | reverse complement strand
GAAGATATACGTTTATCTTAAAAAATACGAATTCTTTTGAAACGTCTTTGATCGAATATTATCTTAAACGATTGAAATATCACGGTTAATAATAAATAATCAAATTAAAGTGCATTACAAAATTAATTAAACTTAGTGATTTCGAAGTATTCACTAACTTTATGGCTGAGGTACTCTCCCGCAAAACAATATATAAAAATCTCTATCATTATGCCGATGTAAGCAAGTATCATTTTTACCACGTAAACCATATTTATCTCATGGAGAGACTGTTTCATTAAATAATTAGAAACACTGAATAAATTACGATTTTAATTAACGAGCATTCGAACAAACACTGTAATACTTACTGTTATAAACATGAGTCCTAGGAAACAAATAACTAATGTATTTGAAAGNTTCGAACGACACTGTAATACTTACTGTTATAAACATGAGTCCTAGGAAACAAATAACTGATGTATTTGAAAGAATTTGCAACAAAGCTATGATGGAAAACATTTTATCGATATTCTCGGAAAATAAAATAATTTTATTGTGCTTCTCGATCAGCATTTCTGTTGCAGATGTTGAAGTTTTGTAATAGGACGTTTTTTCTGAGATACTTTGTAACTCTTGATGTAAGATATCGATTTGTCCGCATG
>NW_014557242.1:0-448 GCF_001313825.1 Dinoponera quadriceps | reverse complement strand
GCATGCCCCGAGCGCCTTTTATGATCCCGGCGCGCGCTCCGCTAATTTTTGGGTACGGGAGCAGGTATAACGGCAGTCGATAGAGAAGGGATTGCCCTCCGATGAATTTAGAATATACGGATGTCCCGGAATGTGTATAGGGGTCTCTAATAGTAATATATATGTGTAGAAAATGTGTGAAGCGTTAGTAAACCGAAAGTCGACCGTTGAAAAGGACGCTCTTTTCACGACGCTTTTCTTTCTCGTGTATACGTTTTCTAATATTCGAATAATAGTTCGTGGAAATCAGTAATAATTGGAATTAATTTTTATCATGAGTGATAAAAATGTTGGTCGTTACAAGAAAGGATCGAAATTTGATACTGCGTACGATAATAGACCAAAAGCGTCACGTAAACAACCGTTGAATCGGCACGAAGTAGAAAAGCCCGACGATTTAAATGTTAGT
>NW_014557241.1:0-696 GCF_001313825.1 Dinoponera quadriceps | reverse complement strand
GTACTCTAAAATTGCATCTGAATGAATTGTTGTGGTATTGTCTAAGCCCATGACAAGATTTCATAAGTTATACATAAGATATTCATTTATAAAGAACACACCCTGATAAAACTCGACAATTTTGATTGGTTTTTCGTTCTTTCTAGGGACGTTTCAATGGACAATTCGCATTAATTTCGCGTTTTTCGCACAAGTTAGCCCTCATTGAAGCAGACTTTACCACATTTTACTTCGATGTAACATATTTGAGTTGCTTCAAAATAGCATTGTTTCTATTAGCGAAAGTAACTAAATTCCAGAATCAATTCTTGCAACTTCTGGTATGGCGGAATTGTATCGAGCTGTAAGCATGTTTCCACTGCACTGTACGCTTTCTGAACTCTCATGCTGATAAATTGAAATCCCGTTGTCATCGACGAAATATAATGTTACTAGGGACAATTTCGTTTTTCAGTAAAGATGTCTATATTTTATTTAATATGAGTGAACAGAACTTATTCAAACAAAGCGTGAACATTATAATTGCATCAGAATAAATTATTGGTCCATTGTCTAAGCCCTTGACAAGGTTCCAGAAGTCATACGGAAAATATTCATTAATAAGGAACACACCGCGATACAACACGAGGTTTCTGATTGGTTCTTCGTTCTTTCTAGGGGTGTTTCAATCCAATACTCACAATAATTTAGGGTTTT
>NW_014557240.1:0-1115 GCF_001313825.1 Dinoponera quadriceps | reverse complement strand
CGGTATGTATTTCAACTGTTCGGAGGTTAGGTCTCGAATGTTACAAGCATCCGTCAGTAGGAGAAACATTTTTGAAACTGAGCTATTTGACACGATGCACCCATATAAATAGTTCAATCATGGCAACTCGTTAACGAAATCGACTTTGCAACTTGCAGAGGAAACATGCGATTCGTGAAGCAGCCGACAGTGATACGCGTGGAAAATTTTGATGATAGAACGCGATTAATGGGAGAAAACAAAGAGATCCGTAAACATGGAGACGTGTTATCGAGTACTATACGCGCAATCAAATGCGGTCCTTCGAATTGTGGTAAGACGAACGTTCTCATAAGCTTGTTGGAGAGCCCGCATGGTCTGCGTTTTGAGAACGTGTACGTATATTCGAAGTCGTTGATGCAGCCCAAATATCAGTATTTGGAAAATCTCTTGACGTCGATAGATGAAATTGGTTATTTTACATTCTCCAATAATTCCGACGTTATTCCAGCAAATGAGGCGCGCGCGAATTCAATCTTTGTATTCGATGACGTGGCATGCGATAAGCAAGATACGATAAGAGAATACTTTTCAATGGGACGACATTCGAACGTCGACTTCTTCTATCTCTGTCAGACATACGCGAGGATACCTAAACATCTTATACGCGACAATGCGAACCTGCTGATCTTGTTTAAACAAGATGGTACCAATTTAAAACATGTATACAACGATCACGTTAACACTGACATGTCGTACGACGATTTCTGTACATTGTGTCGCAAGTGTTGGCAGCGCAAGTACGGGTTCGTGGTAATAGACAAGGATAGCTCGCTCACTAATGGACGATATCGAAACGGATTTAACGAATACGCGATACCGTGAGACGAATAGTCGTTGTCGAAACGTCAACGGTGAAACGCCTCCGACGTTTTTTCCCAAAACAACAATATGACGACAGTCGACAGTGGGAAAGAAATTCAAGATCGTGAAAAAATAGCGAAAGAGATCGCAAAAACGAGCGACTCGATTCGTAAGAAATATCGCGCTCTGAAAACTGACACGATGGAAGAAGACATCGCAATGGGAAAACGTTTCAAACCTATTATCGAGCCTCTCCAAAAAATTGTTAAAAA
>NW_014557239.1:0-553 GCF_001313825.1 Dinoponera quadriceps | reverse complement strand
ATAATAAATAAAAATTGACAATAAACTTAATAAACTTATTTTTAAAAGATCAAAAAATTCAAAATACTATTTTTACAATTTTTTATAGAGGAGGCGATTTAGACTTGTACCAAAAATGGAAAGCGTTCCAAGACGTCTTGAGTACACACACACACGCGCGCGCGGGCATACACACGTACACAGCTTACTTTAGGACTCCAGAATAGTCACTATCATTTGTTTAATGACGTCGACAAAAGCGAAAAAAACACATGCCAAATTTCTTACATTCAAATAAAAGATATATCCACAAAATGATATCTGTAATCGATTCAGCACACTTGTAAAATTGAACAANCACTTGTAAAATTGAACAAATACTTTTCCTTTACAGGCTATCTACAATCCACAATCAATAAATAGTTGCAAAATAAATTTGACATGGAACCTTTTCTTATAATCTCTTTTCACATAATTTTGTCAAAATTAATTTTATAACTACTTATTAATTGTTCGAGTAAAGAGAAGAGAAAAGTGTTCGTCTAATTTTAGTCTAAATTCGCTGAATTAATCA
>NW_014557238.1:0-2430 GCF_001313825.1 Dinoponera quadriceps | reverse complement strand
CAGACTATCAGCGTCGGTTCGAACAATTAGAAAACTCCCTCCGCGAACGTGAAAACGAAATATCACGCCGCGAGAACATGCCCCGCGAAACTTCCCCTATCGAATTGCCGTCGAAGAACGAGAAACCAATATCTGCACCCCTCGGCGACATCACCGGTTACCGTCCGTACCCCGCGGAACATAATCCGGACGTACCACGTATCTCCTTTCGCGAAGCTACCGAATCAGTACCGTATTACGATGGGACCAATATGTCCATCTCCCAATTCGCCCGCGCCTGCAGGCGCGCGCAAGAAATTTTGCCACCGTCCGCCGAGAGAAGCCTAACGCGCCTCCTGGTAAATAAGTTACGCGGTCAAGCTTATTTCGTAGTAGAAGACGAACACCTCGACACTATCACGCAGTTACTCGACATCCTAGACGCATCGTTCGGTTCAATCAAAACTCTCGACCAATGTCGCGGCGAACTTAGCACCGTCTTCATGAAGTCTAACGAAAACATGTTAAACTATATAATCCGCGTTAAAGATCTCAGGTCCGCCATATTAGATCGCGAACGTCGCGACCGCGGCTCGTTAGACATCACTACGATCAACAACGTGGACGAACTCACAGCTGGATCATTCTGCGAAGGCCTCCCTCGGGAATATCGCTTTTGGCTACGTAGTGAACATTATCGCAGACCTCTCGAAGCCTTCTCGTACGCCAAAGCATTGGCAAAAAGGCACGAATTAGACAACGAACGCGAGCGATCTGAGCGCCGGTACGAACCACAACCACGTAATAACATAAATATGATTGGCCGCCCGATGGCCCACTCGACGCCAATGAAATCGGAACAACGATACCCCCCTAATCGCAACCCTAACGAGCTCACATACAATAATCGTCCCCCTCCAACCCGAAATTACGATCAGATAAGAGGACCACGCGCTTGGCAGGATAACGCGCCTCGCTCCCCTCAAACTCCGTACAATTCCTCCTCATCCCGAGATCGTGCCTCTGTATGGTGCCGTTATTGCAAAAATTCAGGGCATGAAATAGAAGAATGCCGCAAACGTCAGTACAACAACTCGCGATNCCGCAAACGCCAGTACAACAACTCGCGACGGGACCAGGGAAACGCCGTGCGCCCCTCGGGAAACCGGGATGCATCCCGAGCGGGACCTTCTCAGACGCCCGAACACCCGGTCCGCGCGATCGAAACAACGGAATCAACGAGCACCGAATCGCAGTGCTAAACCCTCGCGATTTCTCCTACGCGCCTTCAGTCCGGATCAAAGCCGAAGGATTAAAAGACTCCACAATTACGTGGTTGTGGTTCGTACCGGCGTTCATAATAGATACGGGGGCCGCGCCTAATTTGATAAAGCAATCCAAAATCGACTCAATCCACACGATCAATCCGCGAGACCAAATCGTACTAAAAGGCATCACATCGGGCAGCATCCCAACTCTAGGGTCCGTTAGCGTGACCCATATGGACTTCCCGATAAAATTTCACGTCGTCGATGATGACTTCCCAATTCCCCAGGAAGGAATCCTAGGATCCGCTTTCCTGAGTAACGCGAGCTCTATCGACTTTCGGAAACAAGTTCTTATTTGGCAAGGGGTACCGATCCCTCTTCTTAGCGAAGCCACTGTCTCAATCCCCGCGAGAACGCGCGGCGTCTTACCATTAAAAATTCTAAACTCTAATCTTAGGGAGGGCTACGTACCTCGACTGCAATTTCGGGAAGACGTTTTCGCAGGAGACGCCGTTGTCTCCAACCACGACGGAGTAGCATACATGCGAGTAGTCAACACGGGAATAACCGAATGCAAAATTCCGATTCCCATGATCGAATTGGAAGAATTCAATATCATTTCAAACAGTCTTCGAACTTCGCTTACGTCGGAACCCAAGGGCACACCGACCGCCAGCGAAGGGACCACCTGTGTAAACAAACCCGCCCTAGGGCCGGGTGAATACACGCAAGCCTATAAAACAAAACACACGGTTGACCTGCGAACGCCCGCACGCCTAGGCGAAGCGAACGGAAACAGTCAAACGTGCCTCTGTATCTCAAATTCCTCGGGCAGCGATAAAGCCCATCCTTCGGGACAGGGAGATCTAAGATACGAAAAACTAAAAGGCCTCCTGCGCCTCGATCATTTGAATAATATAGAAGCGAACCACGTAGAGAAAATTCTGAGGGACCATAGCGACATTTTCCGCTTGCCAGACGAAAAGCTAGGATTCACAAACGCGATCCAACATAAAATCATCACGACCGACAAACTTCCTATTAATACTAAACAATATCGTTTTCCGCCAATTCACAAGGAAGAAATTAACGGACAAGTGCAAGATCTCCTAAATAACGGAACCATAGAACCTACTAATTCACCATACAACTCTCCCCTGTGGATTGTGCCGAAAAAGACGGA
>NW_014557237.1:0-1478 GCF_001313825.1 Dinoponera quadriceps | reverse complement strand
TACAAATATATCTTCAGGTACAGATGGTCCTATGAATACACATAGAAATTGCTTATTTCCGCGTTCGTTTTTATAACTTTATGGACCAATGTTATGGAAATATTAATTCGTGTGTATCATGTACTTTACGGACCTGATATTTCTCTTTCATTAGAGATCCAATTATCTTAGCAAACACCAACTAACAATAACATAACATTAATATTATAATTTCTCACTCAATAATGTATCGTAAATGCAATATATTACTAATTTATGTAACATATATAAGATAACAGTTAAATTGTGGAAAAGGAAATTGTGATATTGATGTTATATTGTTATTAATTGGTGTTTGCTACGATGTTCATTTCAAAATCATTCAATACTGAATTTCATCAATTTATGGAATGTCATCAATTTATGGATTTCCTTCGCACTCCGTTGTTTTTTACTTGCCAATTGTAATCAACAAAACNGTTGTTTTTTACTTGCCAATTGTAATCAGCAAAACCCAATATTCACTTGATCTTACCCTGTTCCGACAGAGCTGCAGCATCATTTTGTGCATTAGTATGCTGGAATGATCGAAACATAATTGTCTCTGATAATTTTTCCTCTCAAGTTCAAAATCCTGCTTCGAGCGGTAGACCTGCAGAATTGGTGCCTTCATTTCCATACAAGCGATCATTCGTTCAGTCAGATCGAAATCATGTTCGCCTGATGAGATTTCTATCACTGAAACAATTGTAGTTTAATGATATTAAGTGATATCTCTGTATGTATATTTGAACGCGATATTATATTATTTCAATTTTTCCATACAATTAAGTGTAAATTAAAAAATATACGCAATTAAAAGATTTATGTCTTTCATTCCCTTTTTTTCTTCTCTGAAAAACATTAATATAAAAATATTACGAAATATTATAAAATATTTATCAAGTACGATGAAAGTAAAACGTGTATTAATAAACAAACCCAGTACAATGTTACATTGTGAGCAAATAATTATCCTGTACATCAGATCAGACGTTTATTATTATCTACGTATTCTGCGACTTGTACCATTTCTCAGATAACAATTTAATGTAACTTATGAATCTATTCTCTTGAAATGCTTAATACTATTATTTTGGGCGTACAATATTAGCAGAAATCAGTGTAATTTAGAGTAATTTACAATTTAGAGTAATTGAACGTGCGATCGCTCTTTTACATTTTTGTAAACTTACCGAAATCTGCGAGATTGTAATGTCTCGGACATTCTATGTCCACGCTTTGTAGATATGTCACTAGGTTGCTCGCACTGCCTCTGTAAATGCATTGTCCTGCAGTGATGACGTAGACGTGGTCAAATTTTTGAAATATTTTCGCGCTGGGGGTGTGTATCGAACATATGAGAGCATGTCCATTATGCGCCAATTTTTGCAGAAGCTCGATACATTGAGAAGAAGACAGTTCATCCAAACCACTGAAAGAAAGTTCAATCAACAATA
>NW_014557236.1:0-2058 GCF_001313825.1 Dinoponera quadriceps | reverse complement strand
GCGGCAGGGGGAGATTTCGTCCCCGTAAAGTAGGCGATTTATAGCAGAGGCCGACAAAACCAATAAGATTGAAAGAACTGCAAAGGTTTTAAAGATAAGGTAGGTAAAAACTGACTAAAAGGTAAGGAAGGTAAAAACTAACTTGAAAAGTCGAGGACTGAATTGACACTAACTAAGAACCACGGCTGCACTGATTTGACTCTCGACTAAAAACTGGAGAAAAACTGACTACAACTCGAAGATTGAAAAGAAAACCGACTGCCTGAAATGGAAATGAACTACGGCAGGGGCTGAACTAGCTCCCGACTGAAACTGACTTCTGTGAAAATGAGGCTCTTATTTATAAGCTCGTTTCTGTCTCTTTCTTTCTTTCGTAGTCATAATGGTCAGCATTTTTCGATGGGAACACCAACGGACTTATCGGACAATATTCCACGGTGTTCTCAGGTTGCTGAGATATGGCGATAGACGGATCATGCACATCTGTTCTCAAGGAGCGGAAAATTTTAGTTTATCTAAGTCGCATATAATATCTAAAAGCAGCATAACAAAAGTTTAGAAGTCGCGGAGTAAAGTGACGCGGGTCCTAGACTTTCGCGCACGGTGTCATAGAGCACATCAAGACATTTGCTTCATAGATTACGGGAACATAGACCACGACTATAAGCGAGTCGCTTTGCATATTGTTAAATTAGATCAGTATCGGTGAAACAATTCGACTCGTCGCTTACGCTGTGTGTGTGTGTGTGTGTGTTATTGCGTGCGGTGTCGGGCGCCGCGACCGAGCACCTGCAGTGTATTCGTACGTTGATAAGTCACAGAGCTTTTAAGGCTGATCCTTGAAGAGATATTTATTTTGCTTAAAATTTGGTGGTCAGTCTGCGTAATGAAACTTCCACTATTTGACGGCGGTGATTGCCGGATCTGATTTAATTGAATTTAATAAACTCGAAAAAAGGGTAATTATAATTATGTAGAATAAGGACTTTCTCGAATTTTTATATTTTTTTCTACAATCTTGATCAATATCTTTGCTGTTATCCCAAAAATGATAATCAAATGGGAAAATATGTAACCTATCTACGAGGGTGGTCCCTGAAGTACCCGACCCAACAAAGAAAACACAAAAATTTTGGAAAAAAATGTATTTAAATTTTCAACATAATCTTTCAGCTATATACACTTTTCCCAGCGATGTTCAATAAGTTCGATACCCTTTTTATAATAAGAACTGTCTTGCTCCTCAAAATAGCCATTAACTGCCGACATCACTTCTTCATCGTTAGAAAATCTTTCACCACTGAGTCATTTTTTCAAGTTTGGGAACAGAAAATAATCCGAGGGGACTAAATCTGGCAAATTGGGTTCACCAGACACTCAATTGAAACATCTTCACGACACTGTTTTTGCACGAGTGTGAGCAAACGGGGTACCCATCTTGCACACAGCTTTCTCATATGCAAATTTTCAGATAATATGCGATGTACCGCACTTCTTGAAATGCCTACTACTACTATGTCTGCTAGCTCGCGCATTTTCAGTCGACGATCATCCAGTACCACTTTGTGGATTTTCTTCACCATTTCTGGAGTCATCACCTCATTTGGTCGACCACTGCGATGCTCGTCTTGGCAGCTCGTACGGCCTCGTTTAAACTTTGCTACTCAATATTTTACTGTTGTAAACAAAAGAGCAGACTCACCCAGAGTAGAATCCAGTTCAACTTTTATATTGGTTGGGCTGAGGCCTTTCAAATAAAAGTATTGTTACTCCCGTGTCTTGATGCCTGCGCCTTTAGCGCCCTGAACATACAGCAGATTCTCNGAGAGCTTAAGTCTGCGAGTTACGTGTGTTCCCTTGTAAATAGTAAATATAGTTGAAGTTGTTTTCTTGTTAACGTTGTTTCGTTTTATTTCCCCGTGCGAGCGTAAAAGTATTGTATTACATAACGATGACCAATTTTCTCCATATTCACAAATTCACTGAAAACGTTCACTATTAATGGCTGTCAAACAAATACTAAACAACGTGGCGTCTTCAAACCTGAAATATATGCTT
>NW_014557235.1:44901-59362 GCF_001313825.1 Dinoponera quadriceps | reverse complement strand
CCGCAAATCGTAGTTCGTAGGCACAAAACTCGACATATTTAAGGTTATAAAAATATATACCGGTGTATGGAACTTGGGTTGTTGCACCTGGTACAGCTTCTCTCGAGCAGGGATTTTTAATCGCGGGTTTCGTAAAAAGAATATTTATTTCCTGGTCCTGTTTCATACTTCTACACTTGGTAAAATTTGCAGTATTTCAAGAGTTTATGAAATAGTAATGTTATTATGCCATTAAAATATTTTTTGAGAAATTATTATAAAGTTAATTTTATTTACTATTAATAGAATTATAAGATTTTTTTAACCTTGGTGTCTACGATATTAAGAGAAATGAAATAGATATCGTGGGGAAATAAATATAAATATAACGCTAATAAAAGCTAATCGTCAAAAATTGATGTATTGGTAATACAAATAAGTTACCGCCGTTTTTTTTATAAAAATTATCAATTTATTGTAAAAAAATATACATTACATTTTATTTAAAATATTGTCCGTCATTAGCTACTACTTTTTGCCATCTTTCTGGCAGCATTCGGTTGCCACGTCAAAAAAACTCTTCATCTTTTGAGGCTACCCAAGAATCGACCCAATTTTTGGCTTCTTCGTAAGAAGTGAAGTGCTGCTCGACCAGGGCGTGAGTCATTGACCAGAACAAGTGGTAGTCCGAAGGAACAATGTCTGGTGAGTACGGCTGGTGGGGTAAGACATTGTAAAGCTTCCAAAATATCCTTGACTACTTTTGCAACATGTGGCCGAGCGTTGTCGTGCTGAAAAATCACTTTGTCATGTCTTTTGGCATATTGGGAGCATTTAAGCTTCAATTCTTGGCTTAATTGCATCAGTTGCTGTTGATAACGTTCCCCAGTGATAGTTAGGCTGGAGTAGCTCGTAATAGATTACTCCGAGCTAATCCCACCAGATGCACAACATTAGCTTCTTGCTATGAATATTTGGTTGGGCCGTTGAAGTTGGTGCATGGCCGGGTTTACCCCACGATTTCATACGCTTTGTGTTGTCGTAGTGGATTCACTTTTCATCCCCCGTCACTATTCGATGCAAGAAACCCTTCCGATTTTGTCTTTGGAGAAGTTGTTCGCACGTGAAAAGACGGCGTTCGACGTTTCTGGGTTTGAGTTCATGCGGAACCCTATTTCCTTGCTTTTGTACCATACCAATGGTCTTGAGACGGTTTGAAATCGCTTGTTGAGTCATTCCCAAGTTTTCTGCGAGCTACTCTTGAGTTTGGCATGAGTCTTGGTCCAATAATGTCTCTAACTCAGCGTCTTCAAACTTTACTGGCCTTCCTTCGCGTTCTTTATCTTCCACGTCAAACTCGACGTTTTTATACTTTTGAAACCACTCACGACAATTTTTCTCACTTAAAGCAGCATCACCGTAAACTTCTACAAGCGACCGATGCGCCTCAGCAGCAGATTTCTTTAAATGAAAAAAATAAATAAAAGCTTCCCGCAAATGACGCTTATTCGGTACAAAACTCGACATTTTCGAACGAAAAAAATGTATACAGCCAATACAAAGTTAATAGTATTTTAAGGTTATGTTGTTGCCAGGTGTCCAAACTTTCTATATGATGTTTTACATCTGACGATTTCAAAGTAATCTTGTCGGTGGAGCCATCTTTTGAAAACGGCGGAAACTTATTTGTATTACTAATATTATTCTAATCCTGTAATAGCCGATTCAACATTTATCAACGATTCTCTCGATCTTCCGGTTCAGCCAATTTCAACTCTTCTATGATATCCGTAAGTATTAGTTTGATCTCCGGTATTAAGTTTTTCCCGAAAATGTTACATACTTTATTAAACGGCAAGACGAAATCAAACTATCGCACGTGATCGTGAAAAAAATTGTAACCTGGTAAGCAAGTAATCATTAACACAACATTATATAATAATATTTTATAACATGTGGTATTTAAAAATATGCAGTGCTTAATATTGTAATATTTATAAAATATTATGTCAAAATGTTTATAAAATCCAAGTAAAATCAATGTTTCAAAAGATTGATTTAATGTTTATTGCTTACTGGGAATCCATAAAACTTATAAAAGTTTCACCCATACATCGTGTTATTACAACATAATATTGTTATGATTCCATATCGATATCATGTCGGGAACGCTCTTCAAAGTGTTGAATTCCCGTGACAACGGTTGCCAAGAGAACTGTTGTTAATAACGAGACACGAGAAAGGCGCGCTCGAGTTAGCGACTCAACTGACGCGTCACGCACATGTTTTTTGCATACTAAAAGTTCTTATTTTACTTAGGAGTAAAATAAAATTATTTATCTCTGATCGTTCTAACGCTCTGTCGGCTGTCGCATCACGTTTTATCGAATTTAATTATTAGAACAAATAATCAACGGAATGATTCTGAAATAATGCCCTCCGAATTTCATGATATAGTATTTTCTTCAACACTGTAAGAGTAACATCGATAACAAAATGATCGAGACTCAAATCAGATTCTATACCTTATATCTTTTATCCAGGCAAGGACAACTCCAGGCAAGGACGACTCCATCGAATGAAACAACGCTTTAAACCACACTTTTCTAGATTGAACGCTGAACTATCTGAATTATTTATAATTCAAAATCACTTATGTAAGTATTTTCTCAAACATTCTATCAACGACGTCACAAAGATTACCAAATCTCGATGCGTTCTAGTGAGTGATTATGGAAAATTACGTTCATCGGTTACTAAATCTATAAACGTTGTCACTACAGAGTCCAATTCCAAATCCAAATGACAGGAGACGTCAAGTAGGTTAAGTACGTATTTAGTAGATTTGTGCTGGAGAGCGGGTATTGTATAATACGATGGGCATTGTGTGTACGGTGTTTGTGTGGCTAAGCAACGATTTCCATTGTTTCTCTTTAGAAGTTTAGTTTGTCGAGTTACTTGGTTTAATTGAATATTTTACTGAATACCAAACTCCCACGAAATTCACAAAAAAAAATATAATAATAATATTTTTCAAAAATGTTGTAAAACCGTTCTGAAAAAATTTGAGGGTATTTCTTGACTGATTTTAAGACATTTTTGTTCTTAAAAATTTTTCACTAAAATTAATAGTTTTTGAGAAAAAAATTCGCAAATTTGAAACAAACAATTTTCCCTTTCGGACGCCATTTTGTGTCCGCCATTTTGAATTTCGAAATAAATCTAACGGGGTTTGAAAGAGCAGACATCTATAACACCGTTTATAGTGATTGCGATGGTGTGTGCAAATTTTTTCCAACTCAAAATAAACATTAAAAAAAAAACCGTGAAAAATATGTGAATTTTTCGGAAAAACGGTCTATAACTTTTCCGGCTTACGATTTGGGTAAAATTTTTTAACGGCATTCGAAAGAAGAGGTCAAAATCTATAAGAAATGGTGTCTGATAAATTTTCATATAATTTTTTCGTTAAAAGATATAAGGTTGAAAGTTTAAAAAAAATTTGTGTTATGTGGGAGGAAAAAGGTTAAAATGGATACATTATGATTTTCGATGCGTTACGTAAGTTATATGTGGTAGGTAAAGGAAGTGAAAACTTGATATTGTATACATTATGTTTATTAAAATAGCACAATGATATAATACGAGGGTGGTCCCTGAAGTACCCGACCCAACAAAGAAAACACCAAAATTTTGGAAAAAAATGTATTTATTTTTCAACATAATCTCCTTTCAGCTCCATACACTTTTCCCAGCGATGTTCAATAAGTTCGATACCCTTTTTATAATAAGAACTGTCTTACTCCTCAAAATAGCCATTAACTGCCGACATCACTTCTTCATCGTTGGAAAATCTTTTACCACTGAGTCATTTTTTCAAGTTTGGGAACCGAAAATAATCCGAGGGGGCTAAATCTGGCCATAGACTTCGCTAAACACTCAATTGAAACATCTTCACGACACTGTTTTTGCTCGAGTGTGAGCAAACGCGGCACACAGCTTTCTCATGTCCAAATTTTCAGATAATATGTGATGTACCGCACTTTTTGAAATGCCCTATGTCTGCTAGCTCGCGCACTTTCAGTCGACGATCATCCAGTACCGCTTTGTGAATTTTCTTTACCATTTCTGGAGTCGTCACCTCATTTGGTCCACCACTGCGATGCTCGTCTTGGTAGCTCGTACAACCTCGTTTAAACTCTGCTACCCAATATTTTACTGTTGTAAACGAAGGAGCAGACTCACCCAGAGTAGAATTCAGTTCAGCTTTTATATTGGTTGGGCTAAGGCCTTTCAAATAAAAGTATTGTATCACATAACGATGACCAATTTTCTCTATTTTCACAAATTCACTGAAAATGTTCACTATTGATGGCTGCCAAACAAATACTAAACAACGTGGCGTCTTCAAACTTGAAACATATGCTTTATAGATTGTGTACTTTCTAATACAGTGATATTTTTCACACAACTACCGCTATCTCTAGGTCAGGTCGGGTACTTCAGGGACCACCCTCGTATAATATAATTATATCTATTGTCGTTTCAACCACCAGCTGAAAATTTTTAATACATTTTGTAACGAGCAGTGATTTCGATGTTTTTTACATCGAATATGTGTTACTTGCATCTATCTTTTTTAAAGATGGGATATCTTTGTATTCTGCGTCCATTGTCTCAATGATTAAATTTCTCTGTATGTCATCGCTGAGAATATCCTGCAATCATCGTTGTTTTTCAAGTCCTTTGATTATTTTTATAGTTATATCTGTAGAAGTTTTTCGTCGTCATCTTCTTCTGTCGTATCAAATAAGATTGATGCCTTGATCAGACACGCAGCCTTACTGTATGGTACATATCCATCCATCCATAATTATCCATAATGATTGGCGGTCAGCCTTGAAACTTGAGATTTTTCTAAACTTGTGAGATGATTCCGAGAAAAAGGTGGTCGAAAGACGTAATGAGAGAGAACAGTTCCTTTTCTCTATATCACTATTTCTTTCACAATAAATGCCTTTCGGATGATGAGTTCTTGCAAGTCCACAAACGTTTGCGCGATCATGGTGAAATATTCTTTAATCTGAACTGTCCTGAGCTGTTTAAATACGGACAATTTCCCTCCTATTGCATTTTTTTCAACACGATGTGGTATTATATCTGTACTTTTATGTTAGTTGATTTTGCGCATTAGGTTGGTTAGTGGACTATATTTAACTACACAATCATGCAAAATGAGACAATAAGCTATAGTATTCGCTAGTATATTCTCTTTACATTCAAATTCTATCCGCATATTCACAGTGAAGCTCTTAATGAACTAATTTTGATGCGAACAATCGATAATCACGAAAGGACTTCGCTGCAGAAAGTCGGCAGGTGTTAACCATACCTCATTACTGTTGCATCCATAGTATGATTTACGAAAACGTCTATATATATCATAAAGTATCAGCATAAGCATATCTGGTTTTTGCAAAATCTAAATTCATGTCATTGTACGGATAACATTTTGAATGCAGATAGAGTTTTGCGTTGGTCAAATTGTATTTGTGGAATCGAATTATATCTTCCGACATGACATTCTTCCGACCAATCTGCAACATGAAGATAACGTATGGTGGTGATTTTTCCAAATTAGTAGTAGTTTTGATAGCCCACAGGTGTTTGGTCGTGCTTTGCACCATAGGAAATTCATACAAGTCTCACAAGCGGAAACTCTTACTTAAGTATCGTCCGTTCTCCAATTTTCTCAGCAGGGAAAGTTTATGAATATTATTCAAGATTATGTGGGGCATTCGCCATTGTACCTTGAATAGCCCAATCTTAGACTACACGCTGCAAATCCTAGTAGACATTTGTCAATACGTGATCGTATTAGAATCAATTTGCGGCGTGCGTTAACCACTATACGCTTATATTCTTTACAGAATCCTAGCAAAATGTTGAGCGGTACGTAAAAGTTGAAATATTTATGTAGCAAAATAGCTATCATATCCTATGCGGCATTTTTCATGATAACACCTTCGTCCGAAGATAATGATACATAGTTTTTGAGCGTGGAAGTTATTCCAATGTTTCTGTTACGATCACTTTTTATACTATCCAGTTCATAACAAATCTCATCAAACATGAATGCAGCGTAATTATTTTACAATGTTACAGACTCATTATCAGCTCTCCTGTGTATAGTTAATTTTCTCTCGACATAAAGATAACTCTCACTAGACAATGTGTATAAATCCTACAGTTGTATGTATTCGTATTTTATCGCTATATCCAAACGTTGTATTGGAGTATGGATTGTACGTATGAGTCTCAATCTTGACGATCCGATCATCGAAGACCGGTTCACTTTCAATGTTCAAAATGTCAATCATCTTGCTCAATTATTTCGCACAATGAACCCCAGAGATTTCAAAAATTCAACGTTTAATGCATTGAGTTTCTTTCGTGTAGAGGATTTTGTGCTGTTAATCGTATGCTTCGTAAAAAAAATGTATCTCTCCCTTGCTTCTCCTGTTCCACTTGATTCATCACAAGCATCTCATAAATCACACCTATTATTGTCGCCGTTATACGTGTAATCTGATGGTAATCTTTTCTTCTTAAAAATCCAGCAATTGTCCTTCTTGATCCACGACAGACACTGTTAAATCTGTAATGTTTCGTGCAATGATAAATGACATACACCGGTGTTTTCGATATCTTATATCCTGATGACACTCTAAGCAAAAATTTATGTATCGTATGTACGCGCGTAATGTTGCTGTCCTTACCACGACAACGCTGCGTTCTGTACGAATAATATTCATGTTGATAATCTTAATCAATGCATCCGATTTGTACCATTATTGTATTGTATGGTTCTAATATACGATTCGATGAAAATCCCAAAAGCGAAACAACTATGAAAATTTAATTTCACGATCATTGCCACCATCCCATTTTGTTATAATTTTTACATCTACATGATTTCGAACATTTTTCATAATTTTACCAAATAATGCGTTGTTCGTCAATTTGTATACATTTTTCTCAAAATCATTTGTCGCATGTGTTCTAAATTGCGTATTTAATTCGACATAATCGAAAAGCCATGGAGATTGGACGAATTGGAGTACACAGTGTATCATTCTAGTACGAAGACCATGACGTGTGCACTACTGTAGATTGCGGTAATGGATAATATAACACTGTTTATCATATAATGTTGCGTGTAACTTATCCTGTCTTTTGCTAGGTGGCTTTGCACGGGTTGGACAGAACGGTAGATCGGAATGAGCATCGTATAATCATTGCAGATGCTTTAAATCGACATCGAGAATGTAATTTATTGGCGAATCTAGTGCAATTGAAGATATATCAAATTTTGAAATATCAGCGACCCATTGAAATTTGACGTAAGGTAACAGTTGACACATTGCCTATCCACATACATTGTTTACATCAAAGTACATCAAGTATGATAATAGTTTCAATGGATCATAAAACTGCATGTACTTATACTTGTTATAGACTTGCGCATATCTACCGGAATATTGACTCAAGCCACTGCGAATACCGCGTCCGATAAACATGACCATATCGATGTGGGTGAGTAATTCGAAAGTAATTTTGGTACGATTTAATATAATGTCTTACGTGACGCCCGATATCGAAAAAAAATATGCGGTATCCAATCCATAACTATTATTAATACAACTATCGCGGAAATTTTCAAAAATATATGCAAATGACAAGACATCAATTTTCAAATACAAGTCGCTATATTCACCCAAAGTTCGAATAGAGAATCGCTGCCAGACGTTCGCAGCGTACGCGTAATCGCTTTTAGATACTATCTCAACCGTCAATGAACTAAAATGATTCGTGCGGTGGTAAACACGGATCTTGCAGCTTGTCAATACAATCGAGGTATTCGTATGGAAAGACATCTTTTCGCGTTAATAACCCAAAATCTATGACCGATAAGTTTGAGAATTCTGACCGGATTTTAATTTGTATTTACTGAGAAAAGATACCAATTTGTCGAGACTGGTATTTAGCAATTTGTATGAATCAATGAATCGTAACTGTATGCAATTTCCAAACTTTGATTTTTCAGCTGTATCTTGAATCTTTTTCGTAAATGAAATATATTTTTCTTCAGTTATTGGTAGTACATAAATTGAGCCTTCAAACGCATTAGCTATTTCCTTTATAATAAAATACGAATCGTAACCTGATAAGTTATGAAAAACTATGAGAATATAAAATGAATTTTTATAATTTATATTACAAATTGAATGCGCGAGACCTCTATAACGACCGGTATAATGGCAATGATTGCGTACTCTCTTATCATCAGTCTCGAATGGTTTCTCGCATATGTAACAGCACATTATGCATTATGAAATGTCTCCCACTGATCTTTCGACAGAATTTCTTTTGGAACATTAGTGGATAAAATATTCTTTACATGGTGCGTTAATTGTTCCAACTGTCCAACGAACCACGAGATGCAATCAGTATCGCGATGAAAATGATATCCGGATAATGAATTATTTCACGAGCAATCTATGTAATGCCCTAAACTAATTAAATTAAACTAATTACCTTATGATGTAGATAGAATGTGTAATCTTTTGATTTGTCTTTCGCAATCTTCTCCAGCATGCATTCTAGGTCCGCATGCACTACAAACGGGGTCCGCTCTTTCCTGCTATAGTTGTTGAAACTGAGCCATTTGTTGTCCTCGCTGGATAACAGGATAGCGTAACCATTCATCTCTCGACAATCTATAGCATAAATCTTCAGTTTCTCCTCCGAATTAAAGTAGTGCAAACACCTGCAGAAATATTTTTTTAATCTTTTTCATGAGCAATTTTTAGTTTTTTTCATAAAATATTTTCTAAATTTATACGTAACAGTCACAGATGTACTTCTTTGCTTTTTCTTGTTCAGTTGCGAACTCATGAGTCGAGATAAGTTTTTATCGAAATAAAATGTCCAACGTTGTCATCTCGCGAATTTGATATGTGTAATAAGTTGACGTGTTTGTCCATTGTCCGATCAGTGAAATATATCGAAAAAATTGCGAGTCTTGTTTCCTTCTCCACCTTCTTTTCGGCACTATACACATTAATAGATATATTTTTCAATCTTTCGAATTTTGTTATTTGTTTCACAGACATAGGAAAGTCAATTTTCTGTAGATATTGATTTGTAGTGTGAATACGAGGATAGTCGATCTATGCGTTTTTTGGCTGGGTGTAGAGCTGCGACCACTGTCCACGCGAAACACGCATTGTTCGTGGATTGCACATTCATCATTGCTATTTTCAGCCGTATCTCGCGTGGTAACTCAAAATGACAGCCCGCGTGTATCGGATTGTATTTGTTCACACTAACCGTCAGATCAAGTATTTGCAACAATGCCCACCCGTTGTCACGTTCTTGGAATTCTTCCAATGACGCTAAGGTGAGTTCGATCACGCACCGCTTGTACCACTCTTCTAAATCAGATGTGGAAAAGAGTTCACAGTTTTCGTATTGATACTTTTGGCTGCGCGTTTATCACCCGTAACAAACACACTATTAAACGCAGTTTTCACTTTGAGACCCCTGTGTTTCTCGCTAGCGTTTCGCATATGTTCAATTACTACNGTTCGATCACTATGTTATTTGCATCTCAGAGAAATCGTAGAGATTCGATATAATCAGCGTTTATAACCACACCGGTTAACAAGCAGCTTTCGAACGCGGTGTCGATTTCTCGCCATAAGAGTCCTGCATTAGAATGTCCGGCATGCATAAAACGTGTACGCAGTGAATTTTTTAGAGTCGCGCAATACGAGCGACCAACGAATGCACTGAACCAGTCGAAAATCGCGGTTTTTTCACTCGGTTATGTTCCTCCAACGACTCGAAACACTCGTTACCTCGTTCTTCCCACGTACAGTACTCGTCTCACTTTGAAAAGAGAAAAAAAATCTACACCCTGGTCTTTTACTTTCATATACGTCTCATTTTTTCTTCTTTTACTTGAAACATATTTGTAATATGTCATTTAGTGTTTATCGAAAGGAAAAAGGTTTATGGACAGAGCCCATAAGTAGTCGATAGGAAATTATGAACGTTATTTTGCCATAAGTACTCAAGTATACGTTCCCAAAACCAACTCTCAGATAAGGATAAGGAAAATCCTGGTCTTTCACTCTCATATATGGCTCATATATTTTCTTCCATTTGAAACATGTTCTGATGTATCTTTTAGCGCTTATTGAAAGAAAAAGTGTTTATGGGTAAATCGTGTTAAAAACAACGCAATGGTTGGAAAATTGTCCGTATTTGAGTAGCTCATACACATTACATCAGTCGCTCTACAAAATGTTCTACAGACAAGGTGTGATTCAAAATGTATACCAACTGTACTGGAGGGAGACGCAATAATAATTACGATCCCATCAAAGAAGATGAAGCATTTTTATGCAAGAAGTATAAATGTGACACGTAAGTCATAATGTTTGCTACATCTTTATGATTTTTATATACATTTTCTGAAAAATTATTTGTTTTAAATTTATTTTTTCATAGTCTTACGATTCAACTATCAGACCGTTTCGAGCAGCTCGTATTTTGGGGATGAAATACACTTTAACATCCACATCATATAAATATCTAGAAATTGGAGTCAGCGCAGGACCTGTCTCATTTGTAGAAATTGCCCTTGGCGATAATCGCGGCAATCAACTGATTTTGCCTGTTTCAATGTGGAGAACGCTGATTCAAAAACGTGTAAACACCGAGCGACATATAAAGTCAACGGAATCTCATTCTTCACCGATACGGATTCGAGTGTTAGCGCTGGAATTTTGTAAGATGCACGGTGATAAAATTATAAAGCTTATTTTGTTAAATAAGTTTATGTATTTAAAATCGGAAACATTGAATATGTTACTTGATCTCGACCATTGCATCGATCATATGTATTATGGCTATGTGAAAATACGCATCTTGTTGATATGAAATTTAAAAAAATTTGTAAACGCCTTGCAACAGAATAATATCGCCGATATATGTTACAAGCCTGAGAACCTCGAATTGTGTTACGCCGCTAAAACGATACGCGAGAGCGACGATTTCGACAGCGAGTCTCTTGACTGCGAACTGTTGGCATGTGCCTTGAAAGATATTGTGCACGATGCTATTGCAAATGAATAAAATTTGGTGAAAAATAAATTGTTATAAATTAGAAAAAGAATATTTCTCTTATACTTACCTCTTCTCCTTACCACCTATACGTAAACGCATCGGAAAATCATAATGTAACCATCTTAATAGAAACAGCCGGTCACAAAAGCATAAATAGCTAGGACAGCAGGAAAACGAAAAATCTAAGGCTCGAGCTGCTTTTGTCCCTTTTTCTTTCAGGTCAGTTTTTCTATTCTTACTTCACATATGTTCGAAAAGATATTATACGCAGAATTATATAAACGAAAGATGTTTCATAAACTGTACTATAAAAATACGTAAAACGTTAAACAGCGTTCAAAAACATGATTATCGTTCTTTACCGTTCGTCAACCGTTCTATTGCCGTTCTTTACCGTTCGTCAACCGTTCCCTTGCCATCTTTTTACCGTTCGTCAACCGTTCCTTTGCGGTTCTTTACCGTTCTTCAACCGTTCCATTGCCGCTCCTTACCGTTTGTCAACCATTCCTTTGTCGTTCTTTACGTTCATCAATAAATCTTTTGCCGTTCTTTACCGTTCGTCGACCGTTTTACTGTGGAAGAACTCGTTTATTTGCGTGAGAGCAGAGGGACTGATCATCGCAAATCGGACAGGCGAACGCGGATGGATGAGGACGTTCGCTGCGGGCGAACGCGGAAAGGGTTGCGGGTGGAGGATGGACCGCTGCAAGCGATCCAATGTGGTCGCCGATGGGATCCGTTTACCGACCGATGAAGGAATATCGATCGCTGGAAGAATATCGATTGCTAGAGGGGGATCACGATGGTAATATAATAATACAGACGTACTGTCGGCAACACAGTACATAGTACATAACATCAGTTCCTGCGCGCGTGAAGTTAGCCCCCTCGTGACGTCGCCACCGCATCTACAAACCCCCATCCCCAGATGACGTCAGCTCCCGCGTTTATAAATCCCCTCTTTCTCCGCGTGACGTCAGTCCCCGCGCGCCTACAAGGTCTCCCCTCCTCCAAGTGACATAAGTCCCCGCGCCCTGCGGTACCCCCGTCCCGCGTGACTCCCCTTCCCGCGTCATGCGGTACCCCCACGCCCCTCGGAGCTCGCAGAACTTGCCTAGTGTATCTATTTGCTTACGTTCTTAATATCTGAGTTAAAGATTATTGTTACACGTTCCTTGTTTATATAAATTAAACGTTCTTAGTTTTATTTGGGAGTAAACTTGTGGGGAGCGGAATTAGCCTATGGCTACCGCGCATGCAAAGGAGAGAGAGAGAGAATGTAGCAAGGAAGGGCAGTGCTGTGTGTGCGCACAAATAAATGCGGAGTCCTTATCCTGCTCACACGCAACTGTATTTTCTGGTAATTTACAAACTCGCAAACGTAACAAAGGAAAACGGTGTGCTAAAAGCTAAGAACGCAGCGTAGAACAAAATGGCCGCGACGCGGCACAAAATAGGCGCGACGCTAATGTAATGGCCACGATAGAACAAAAATGGCCGCAACGCGGGACGCAAAAATCGGAACGCTATATACAGTGAGATCAGCCCGCTAGGACGGGGAGCCGGCTCCTCCTCTCACGCAGGGAGAGGTGCGAGATGCAAGCCGCTTAAGACGTCGCGAAGGCGGCGGTCGAGAGAGCGTGCGGCGACGAAAGGCGTCGCGCCGCGCAAGAATGTCACTCGCACTCGCGGACATCAAGCCGTTGCGGAGTCGCGAGAGGCGGAACGCAGGCACTGATACGCACTTGCTCGCAGTGTCGGAAGCAAAACGCACAAAGGTGAACAGAGAGGAACACTCACGAGCACGTCCTCTTAGTTCGGAATCCGAGGCGGAAGAGAACAAGCCGGGGTCCTCGCACGGCCGCCGGGACGCTCAGAAACAAAACGCGATCGCGCCACCGAACACGTGGTTGGCCGTTGTTGGTGTCGCGTGACACTCACGTGGTTCCGGTGGTGCGCGCGACGCGCCGGAAAAGCCGGATGGCGCTCGAGCCGGTCAGAAGACCGGACGCGGTATCAGAGTCTGTTTCCTCCTGTGCGGTGGCACCGCCGGTGACGGCGCGCGAAGCTCGACCGTCACAAACTTATTTTTTCTAATTGTAAGTGCTTGTTTGCTCAAAAGTGCAACATTTTGGGAGCTCGTGGGATCAGAAGTGAAAGATCCTGATGTGGCACGCAGGATTGCTATTCAAAATTTAAAAATTCTTCAACAACTTATAACTTGGTTCTAAGATCGTATCTTCAAAACAGGTATTTCAAAGTGAAATTCAATGAAAATACTTCTAAACAGTACTCTGCTACATCAGGAGTCCCAGGAAGTACACTTGGTAAGCCAATCCTCTAGGTTCTATACACTGCAGACTTCCTCGTCGACAGAGAAACTAAGATTACTACATACGCAGACGACACGGTCATACTTATTATTCACGAAAATCTCAACTTTGCCTCAAGAATCTTACAAAGAACTTAACAAGAATGAAAAAATAGTTTAAAAAATGGCAAATAAAAGCCACCACAACGAAATCAGTTCGGGTCACTTTTACATTTGTTATGTCCTGGGTACCTCGGGAAGTACAGATTCCTTTTTTTTATATACCAGGTGTAGAAGTTTGAAACCGGAATTTTTTGTAAAAATTACACGTCTGTTGTTTGAAAATGATAAAAAATATTTTATTCAAAATAGTGTCTATTATTATTTATACATTTTTCCCACCTCTCCGGCAGTTTATGAATGCCACGCAAAAAAAATATTTTTTCTTTTGAAATGAACCAGTTATCGAGCAATTTTCGTACATTTTCATACGAATTGAAACGTTGTTCAGCGAGAGCGTGTCCCATTGATGCGAATAGATGATAATCGGATGGAGCCAAGTCTGGAGAATAAGCCGCATGCGTTAGTATTTCCCTACTGAACGCCTCGATCGTTTCCCTGACCCGTTTTGCTGTGTGTGACGGGGCATTATCATGGAGCAAAATGACTTTGTGTTACCTTTTTCCATATTCCGGTCGTTTTTCACGCGATTTAAATAAATCATTTACTGTTGGTAACGATCAGTGTTAACGGTTTCACCAGGTTTTAGCAGCTCATAATAGATTACACCCTTCTGATCCCACCAAACACAGAGCATTGCCTTCTTTCCAAAGCGATTGCAGTGGATGTCGATGGTTCGCCTGGATTCACCCATGATTTCTGACGCTTAGGATTCTCAAAATATATCCATTTTTCATCACCTGTCATGATACGATGGACTTTCTTTTGTATCTGTCGAGCAGCATTTCACAAGTG
>NW_014557235.1:0-43160 GCF_001313825.1 Dinoponera quadriceps | reverse complement strand
GAAATTTCGCAAACCATTTTTCCACAGTTCGTTTAGCTGGTGCTTGATCTTGATAAACCTCTTGAATGTTTTTTACGGCTGCTGCAACGTTTATTCCTTTCCGAAACTCGTAAAGCATAACATGCCGTAAATGCACCTTTTCGACACTTATTTTGAAAGTAATCTTTCTCGAAGCAGTTCGTATCTACACAAATTCTTTTGTTTGAAATGAACGCTGCACACGTCACCTTTCCAACGATATATCTCACGGAGATGGCGGTATTAATGACAAAACTTTACGCCGCTTCTAACGCCATCTATTGCACCTCCGCACGAACTTTTGCACTCACCCAATATTTACACATCACATATCAACGAGTAAGTACTCAGCATCATTTATTGTCGTCCTCACTAGCTTCTGTTTTTTCATTTATTAATACCCCGCCGTATCATAGTGAGCACCCTATGTGGAGAGGATAGGCTCGAACCCCTCGCATTAGCACACCAAGACCTGCTCGAGGTTAGCGACGACACACTAGCACATTTCAAGGCCTTTTCTGAACTTCTATACCCAGCCAAAAGTACCCCAATACCAAGCCCTTCAGATGGGAATACCTCGTCGACACCTCCCCGTTTCCCTCTCGCCCTTTTTTATTCGCCAAATCCCAATTATTAACCATCAAGCCCTTCTCCTCCCTGTCGCGATTATTCTCCCTCGCCGTACTACTAGACTTCACATCCAGTTTCCCCACCGGGTTATCTTAACCCACCGTCGCGTTCCCCGATACCTGACCTACTAACCCCAGACTCATCTCCATCCCCATCCGATTCTACTACTTCCCTTTCCAAACCATCTACCCCTAACTCTTTACCCTCACTTCAAGATACTCCCACTACACACTCAACTTGTCACCACACACCGTTACCACATATACACAATTACTTTGTAATTGCCGTGCGTCATATCACACTGTAACCTCACATTTGTCAAATATTGTAAATTCGCCCTTTTTGTTAATAAATGTTAAGATTGTTAACTTAATTTTTCATTCTATTTTCTTACCATCGCGCACTCACCACCCTTTCTTCAATTATTCCACTCGCGGCCCCATCCCAGGTAAAGGGTTTCAGTACCCTGACCTAAAATAGGATCACCCTGCGTACGCTCGCGTCGGAGTAAAGTGACCCTTCTGGTCTCTGATCTGTACCGCCGGCATATAAATACGTTCGGGACTCGCGTTTGCGAGTGCGGTCGTTGCGTTCTCTTCCAGGACATAACACATTAAAGGAGAAAATTTGTCCACCAGTTCAATTATATGGCCAAGAAATACCACAAACCGACGATGCTAAATATTTAGAATCGCACATTGACCGCAGATTCACCTGAAGGAAACACATCTGGACCAGAGGAAAGCAGCTTGACTCAACTGAGAAACACATACTAGCTGACAGGAAGGAAATCAAAATCGTCAGTCGACAGTAAAATAGTAATCTACAGATCCATACTCACACCGGTCTGAACTTATGGCGTGCAGTTGTGGGATGCAGCCAATAAAAGTAATATCGAAATCCTGGAACGATTTCAAACTAAAACAATTAGAACCATGCTAAACATACTATATTACGCAAGCAATAAGTATATCCTAAACGATTTAAAAATGAATACTGTAAGAAAAGAGATCAACTTATTTAACGACAGATACCAAGAAAGACTACACAAACACCCAAACGCATTTGCGTCAAACTTCTTAACCAAGGACAGAATAGAATTCAAGAGACTCCAGAGACGAAGTATTTTGTCACAACATACTGGACAATAAGAATCATTTAGTTAAAAACTAAAATATCAGACAGAGAATATCGGTCGTTGGACCGAATTCTTCTAAAACCTCATTTAAGACCGAATTGTGTCATATAAGAGTTGCTTATTGTAGAAGTACAGATCGCAACGTGGCAGAGACTGACATAATAAAAAAAAATTTAAGTTGGACACGCCTGAATGTATCAATTGTAAATATTAGAGTACTAAATAAGTGTGAAAGTGACGTTCTAGTAGGAAGTGCAAGATTGTTTATAATACAATGGAGAAGGTTTCAGTCCAATTCAAAGTAGAGTGTCGTATTGAGTTAGGAAAATTTTCTGTAAACATGCCGTTATTTCCTGCAGATATAGTTAAGAACTGTATTTTAGGAGCCGAATTTGTCTCAAAAACTGTGATAGACAAAATCTTCAAATCATTTCTTGGATTTCCTTCGCGCGAAGAAAATCAAGAAAATTCTTCTTTTTTAAGAATAATCAAAACTGTTGTTAATATTGTAGATAATTTAAAGAAATTTTATAAAAAAAATCTCGAAAAAGTTAGATGCTTGTCAAAGGAATATTTCTGCTGAGTTTCTGAAGGAACTTCAAGATGTGTTTTCTGAATAAACCATAGCAGGAAAATGTGATGTTATTCAATATGAGATTAAATTATTTCACGTTTCTCCTATAAGACAAGATCCTAGGATTCCCATTCGAATACCAACAGAGGTAGAAAAGATAATGAAGGAAATGAAAGATCAAGTAGTTATTGAAGAATCGTTTAGTCTGTGAGCCTCGCAGGCGGTGTTAGTTAAGAAAAAGACAGCTCAATTAGATTTTGTGTTGACTATCGTAAACTTAATGCTGTTACAATAAAAAATTATTATCCACTACCCAGGATAGGCGATTTTTTTATCAGTTATCAGGTAATATATGACTTCCTATATTAGATTTAATAAGTGGTTACTGGCAAATTAAAATTCGTTCCGAGGATGGAGAAAAGATTGCATGTTCAGTTAACCCTTTGACTGCTAACTGCTTTAAGTTGAAGCGCTTCGCGTAAGCGGCGTGCGGCCGGCAGTAGCGATTGCTGGGGACTGAATACTTTTGCGCGTAATATGGATCTAATCGGCGGCGTATTAACACATTATAATATCGTACATTCAATTAAGTAAATTCAATTAGTAAATTTAATTACTATTACTTTGTCCACTGCAAAATGAATCCAATCATGTATAATTTTCAATATATATTGTTTATTCACCAATAGTAAAGTTTTAAAACGCCATAATTTGATAGTTATAATATATGTGTTTGAATATTGGAAATTGAAAAATTGAACAAATAACTAGTAAGTAACATAAATATTCTATATATAAACAAAAGACATGAGACAACAGTAAACAGCCAAAGCCTTCGCCGAGCGCGTATTTGCGTCCATAGTCTACATCGATGGCTTACGCCGGACGCACATAGGCCACACCGATGGTTTTCGCTGGACGCATATATGCGCCCATAGCAGTCAAAGGGTTAAAAATGGTCTACGGCAATTTACCGTCACGCCTTTTTATGTAATGCTCCCGTTACATTCGAATGTTTGATGAAATAGATTTTGCTGGAATTATTGTCTAACATTTGTTTGGTTTATTTGGACAATGCAATTGCTTTTGGTAAAAATGTGATGAAATGATGATCAATTTGAAAAAAGGTTTTAGCAGATTTCTTCCAGTGAATTTAAAGATTAATTCAACAAAATGCAATCCTTTTAAAAAGCAAATGAAATACTTAGGTCATATCGTTTATCTACTGATAGTATTGCCACTGACTTAGAAAAAATATCTACACTGAAAGAATGGCCAGTTCTTTAAAATTAGAAACAAATTCAAAGTTTCCTTGTGTTTTGCTCATATTATCATAAATTTGAAAACAGTTTTCTTTTAATTTCAAAACAGTTCTATACAGTCTAATTGAGGATAGATCGAAATTTGAATGGTCAATTCAATGTCAAGAAGCTTTGATAATTTCTTTTTATTATTATTATGTTCATTACAACTAATCCATAGGATTAACGTGTTGCGAGCCACACAGTACACCCGTGATACGTACGATATATCGTCGCTTGCTAGACTCGATTGTCTATGATTAGCTGACAATATCGTGTCAGTTGTCGCTAGGCACGCGCGTTATTTTGCTTTTATTGTATTGATATTTTCGTGTTTTAGAAACACGAGATTAAAAAAGAAAGCGAAATATCCTCGAGAACTTCTAAACCCGATTCTGTACGTTTCTGCATAGCTCGTGACAGGACGTATTCGTGATCGTGCTACGCGTTGTCAATTGCTCGTCGTCAATCGCAATTTATCTATTAAAATATTTTCTTATAATAACTGCGTGCGGTATTTACAAAGTTTACCGAGTGTTATTGTATTTGCGTTCAAACTTTCAGTTCTCGTTAACACTTCTGAGAGTGAGTGCGTCGCGGAACTCTCACGCGTGTGTTGTGCTCCTTCGAGAAAGCAATAAATTGAAGAATCATTGTGTTATTGTCAATGCGCCGTTGTGTTATTATTGAACTTTACGCTCACAAGAGACTCTTGTTCACGTGCGCACATAACGAATAATTATTTTTTGAATATGCTGTAGAGAAAATTTAACCCGTTAACGCGCAAAAGACGTAATTTGGACGCTCAAGTTTGAATCAATACCATGTAATGTATTCGATCGAAGAGTGATTGAAAACCACTGTACCCTATGTTTTCGAGGGTGCTCTTTCGAATGGTGATGGTGAAGAAAATTTAAAAAATTTTTCAACCACGAGAAAATTGATAATAATATAAAAATTGTTATTTTTCCAATTTTTTATTTATTTAACGACTTTTTCCTACTCTATACATTTTTTTATGTGCCTAAAACTAGAAAATCTTGTGTCCATGGCATTTGAACTTCAAAATGGTATAATTATATATGTCTGAAAAATTTTTTGGTGAAGCACAATGGCGGCTAAAAGAAAAACTTTTTTTCTTAAACTTGACGAATTTTTATCTCAAAAACTATAAACTTTAGCGAAAATTTCCTAAGAACAAAAATGTCTTAGACAAAGTCAAGGAATACCCTCAAATTTTTTCCGAATTTTCCGAGGCAATTTTTGATTTTGTGAAAAATACGGAAATATAATTTTCCAAAAATGTCTCAAAAAAATGTCGAAAAAATTTTTGAGTGTTCCTTGACTAATTCTAAGACATTTTTGTTCTGAGACATTTTTTGCTAAAGTTTATAGTTTTCGAGATAAAAATTCGTCAATTTTTTAAAATATAAAATGGTAAAATATTGTACTAAATATCACTACATACTGTCATTTTGATGTCTGTTAGCCAACGATGTTATAATCGTCGTTGCCCATCTCTTACCACGGGGAGGTCGACAATAGAAAGAGATATTTTTATTTATTTTCTTTTTGAGATTTATTTTCTTTTTATTTATTTTTTTTATTTTTTTTACTTTTTTTTATTTTTTTTACTTTTATTTATTTATTTATTTTTTCATTATTTCTCTGAAATTTTGATGATAATACTCATTTAAAAATTATGGATTTATTTATGTGAATTGCGGAAACATATCAAACACAGATATTTTTGACAGTCGACACAATATTTTTGGGTTTTAAAAGCACATTTTGAAAAGTTAAAGCAATTTTTTTTTCCTTTGACTGTTTCGTGTACATGATCTTGCAGGTTTTTTTTATTCTTTATGAAATACGTTGAAACTACATCTAATGCAATGTCTTTTACCGTAATTTCTTTTTTCTCAGATGCTAAATTCCTAAGTACAACAGCATTAGTGATAGATGCTTGAATAATTCTCATTAGAATCACCCATGTCCACTTTTTAGATCTAATACACGGCAACACATTGCTGCAATAAAAATCATGCTGGTCCACTCCACCCATAAAATTGTTGTACTGCTTGAAAGCATTAGGGCTTGGTACTTCCACTTTATTACGTTCCTCTTTCGAGTAGCGTCTAGCTGTAGATAAAGCAGTAACGCCAGCAGCTGTTGAGAGTAACGAAACGATTTTTGAATCCATTACTGTTACATAATTGATCCCGCTATTTTTCTCGTATTTCACAGAATACGTTCCTCTTTTTGACTTTTTATCTACATCACTAGCGACACCGGTTACTCTATTTGTTTGCACAGTACCAATAGCTCGAAGACCAATTTTTTGCAGATGAACAAAAAGATCTGGGTTGCAGAAAAAATTATCAAAATAAATGTGATAACGAATGATCTTGGTGTCACACATGTTAGAAGGTTTTGGAGCATTTGCAAAACGACGCGACTATCCAAAGCACAATTATTTAATTTTTTTGAGCAAAAAGAGTTTGATCCTTTGCCGCAATAAATATCGAAATCAAAAATATAGCCTTCTTTATTGCAAATAGCCCATAGTTTTAAGCCAAAACGTAAAGGCTTACCTCTCATAAACTGTTTCAATACTGTTCGTCCAAAATACTTGATCATGCATTCATCAATCGACAAAGCTGTGGAAAAGAAACCAAATTGTTGAGCATTTTTTCGAAATATTTCTAAGGAAATGCGTACGCGCCAAGCTCTATCGTATTCATTTTTGTTTTCGTCCTTCCATAGTCTAATTTTTGATTTTATATTTTCAAACTTTTTGCAACTCATGGCTGATTTTACGGGTTCACAGGCGAGTAGAGGGTCAGACGACCAATAATCTCTTTGAGATTTTCTCTGGTTGACGATCGATAGAATAATTATTCCTAAAAATGTATTTAGATCATGACGAGAGAGATTACCACCATCGAATACTGTTGCTTCTATTATAAATGCCTTCAACTCGTCAGAGAAAAATAGTTCGAATAATCAGTCAAAGAACAGTTGCGGATTTTCTTACGATCAGATTCTTAATGCAAAAATTCACTTTTTAGCTTTCCGTTATATTTTTTCTCGCCATCTATCCACTCATAAACATGATCTGGTTCTAATTTATTTTGATCGTCTGAATAGCTATCAAGAACTTGATGGTATGAAGTAGTCGGTATTGCACTTTCAATGAGCGAGCTGAATTCATCGTTTTCATCTTGCTTTTCTGAATCTGATTCTGAATCATGATCTTGAGCAACGTCTAAATTTGAGATCATTATAACATCAAAATTCTCATAATTCTCTNTCAAGCTGTCGACGGAAAAGTCTAGACCGTTTTTTAGGTGGCATTCTTACAGCGAATGGGGATAATAATAATATTTTTTCTTCTTTTTTCACAAAAAAATAACGTTATGAAATACTATAATTTCAGTTATGTAAACAAATTAGTTTATTTTCTTAATTTTATGAAAAAGTTAGAAAATTTTTGTGAATTTGTAGAAGTACTCTAGAAATAACACTCAAACTATCCGAAACAAAAGTTTTTATAACATAGTCATTAAATTTACCTACTAAATTTTACAAGCTATCTTAGACACGTTGTTTCAAATTTCAGGAAATTTTACAATAATACTCAATTATTTTTAAGACAAAAAAGTCGTAGTTTGCAATAAATTTTCAAACATTGAAATTTTATACAATTAATTTTTTTATCTCTGATACTTTTATGAATATTTAATACTTTTTCAAAAGAAATTTTTTTTTTAAATTGACGAATTTTTATCTCGAAAACTATAAACTTTAGCGAAAAATTTCTTAGAACAAAAATGTCTTAGAATTAGTCAAGGAACACTCAAAAAATTTTTCGACATTTTTTTGAGATATTTTTGGAAAATTATATTTCCGTATTTTCCACAAAATCAAAAGTTGCCTCGGAAAATTCGGAAAAAATTTGAGAGTGTTCCTTGACTATTTCTAAGACATTTTTGTTCTTAGGAATTTTTCGCTAAAATTTATAGTTTTTGAGATAAAAATTCGTCAAGTTTAAGAAAGAAAGTTTTTCTTTCAGCCGCCATTGTGCTTCACCAAAAAATTTTTCAGACATATCTAATAATACCATTTTGAAGTTCAAATGCCATGGACGCAAGATTTTCTAGTTTTAGGCACATTAAAAAATGAATAGAGTAGGAAAAAGTCGTTTAAATAAATAAAAAATTGAAAAAATCACAATTTTTATATTATTATCAATTTTCTCGTGGTTGAAAGATTTTTTAAATTTTCTTTACCATCACCATTCGAAAGAGCACCCTCGAAAATATAGGGTACAGTGGTTTTCAATCATTTTTCAATCGAATACATTACATGGTATTGATTCAAACTTGAGCGTCCAAATTACTTCTTTTGCGCGTTAACGGGTTAAACTAAGCATTTCCAGTGGTGTTATTAAATTGTCCTTCAACGAGGGTCAAGAAACTCATTAAGTCGTCGTTAAACTTAATCTATAGGTTTAGATCTTTTGAGTCTTCTTATGGTTTTGTTTTTGTCGAGTAGTCTAGCAGCAACAGGGTTTATATGATTCTGAAGCCTTTTCTTGTTCCTTCGTGCAGCTATCTGTATTTCTTCAGCGACCTTTTTCATCTCCATATCCTCGTACAGATCTTTGTTCCTTACAAACCAGGGTGCATGGGTCAATGATGTTCCTTAGTACTTTGTTTTGGAATTTCTGAATTATGTTAATGTTTGAGTGCTTGGTGCAGCCCCATAACTATAACCCATACGTCCTTATGAGCCTTAATACCTGTTTATATGTTTATGTTTATATGTTTATATGTAACAGCTTATTGTGTATTGCTAGTTCAGATTTCTGTCCTAATACTCAATATATGCGTCTATATTTTAAATCAAGTTCTTTTCTTTTCTTTTTGACATGAACTTTCCACTTCAACTAAGCATCCAGATTCATACTTAGATATTTAGTCAAGTTTCCAGAGGAATGTTCAACTATGTCAATCACTATGTTATAGATAGCCAGAGGGATATTATCAATTTTCCTATTTGTGAATATTACGTTTGTCAATTTAGACTCATTAAGTTTAATGCTATTCGCCCAATTATTAATTTTATTTGACGATTATTGGACTTTGCGCGTAGATTCATAAATATCAGTTACACTTGTACTAATTGCTGCGTCATCAGCATAAGTAGCGATGGCCATGTTTTCGGATAGATGTATGTCATATGGGTATAACAAATACAACAGAGTCCAGAACACGTCCTTGTGGTACACCAATTTTTGTATCTTTTAGCTCAAAGTAATCATTCTTATATTTAATTCTAAAATATCCCATTACTCATGTATAATTCTAGTATTTAGCTAAATCGAACTGAAAGCAATTGGGCTAGTATATATTCAAGCCCTTTATGCAATACCTTGTCGAAAACCTACGCTACGTCAAAAAATATCACAGGGCAGACTCTTTTCTCTTTCAAATAATCTTTCTATTACTTCAGTGATTCGATGATTTATAATGGCATCCTATGTTTTGTGCCGATGCAAAATATTGCCCGTCACTCAGGTGGTGGCCTGAGGGGGAGCCGGGGGCCCGCGCCTTCTCACGGAAACAGGACGGCCGAGTGCCAATTATTGGTCCTGTGCGCCGTTTGCGCACAAGACGGATACCTGCGGCTTTAATAATTCTTTTTTGAGTGGAGAAACCCGTGAGCCAGGACAACGGACGAAGGAAAGAACCAACGGAGAGGAAACTGGAGAGAGATGCGGAAGGACGGGGACAGATGCGCCAGGAGCAACGGCAACGGAAAGCGGGATGGCCACCTTGCGAAAGAGAGGCGCAAGGTCCCGCGACCCGATCGCAAATCAGGATTCCGCGGTAGGCCGCCCGGAAGTCTTCGGAAACAACTGCGAGCCCTAAAAAGTTGCCGGATTCCGTCCAGAAAAGAACAAGCGAACAAGCGTCGAAAACCCACGGTAACAGACGCGAGGTCCCGCAAACATCCGCAAGACAAATGGTTCGGCCGAAAGAAACAATCGGGAGCAGCGTGGCGCGGCGATAGATCCCTGAGGCGGTTGCTTATATGAGACTGGACGAGCGGTCGCACAGTCCGCGCTGATTCGAAGTCTAAAGACGTGCGTACAGACTCGCGCGTAATTAAGACGATTGTGCGTAGGGACTGCTNGATTGTGCGTAGGGACTGCTGTCGGCGGGCGAGTACGTCGGGGAGTACCGACCCGGCCGGGGCAGCAACTACTGCCGGGAGAGAGATCCGGCTGGCGCCCAACTTAGGACCCGGAGAGATTCGCTCAACGGTTGCCGGGCAAGTAAGCTGAAAACGCGACTCGAGTCAAATTAATTGCTGCCGTCGAACGGCCTAGATCCGCCGCTGGAAATTACGTTTCGCGAAACAACTGGCGAGACATACTCCCTTAGAATTCGTTGCCGAATCTCCCGGAGAAGAAAGCGAAGCCGCTGTTCATGAGCAGGATAACCGAATCGAACGTTATATCCTAGTCGGTTCAGACACGGAACCGATTGTCTCACATGACCGCTAGATGATCGGATAACATCTTCTTGTTATCTTTCAAACTAAAATTAAAGCTTTGTCATTTGTTATTTTAAAACGTCTTGTCGAGCTTATTTACTTCTCCCGGCTCCCCTCCAACGGAACGGTACATATCGAAGGAGCGCGACTAAGAACCAAGACGCTCTCCGGCGCGGAATCGCGCGGGATGCGATTCCGCAGATCGTTGCTACGAAAAATCTGAGCTGGCCAAGGCAAAGCCGTTGCTGCTTGACAAGCGGGAAGGAAGTTGACCACCAAAGGACGAAGCGCCGGGTGAAGACTAGGTCACCGTTTTTTCTGAAACCAAATTGATGATTATGTAATTATTTTTTTTTTCAATGTAGGGTTTTAGTCTTTTCAGTAGTAACTTTTCGAGCACCTTAGAAATTATAGACTGTGAAATAGGTAATAACAGTGAAATAAGGCAATAAAATATGTGGATAAGTCAACAATTCACTAGTAGTAGGTTTATCAGATATCATCAGAATCATTATGGCTTCCTTTCAGCGCATGAATACATGTTTAAGGCGAGATGCAGCATTGATTAGGTCTGAAGTGATTAATAATTGGGCGAATAGCTGGTGCATTAAACTTAATAAGTTTAAATCAACAAACGTAATATTCACGAATAGGAAAATTGATAAAATCTCTCTAACTATCAATAACATAGTGATTAACATAGTTGAACATCCCTCTGAAAATTTAGCTAAATACCTAAATATGAACCTGGATGCTTAGTTGAGGTAGAAAGTTACAGTGAGCTTTACTATTCCTTCTCTTGGTAGTTTTTTAAGATTTCACCACTTATTAAATCGTATCCATAGGCCTTTTTGGCATTTAATTTATTAATTATAACTTCTGTTATTTCTTTGTCAGTGACTAGTTTCATCTGTTCTTTATGATTCTATATGAGATTGGAATTTACTTGAGCGTGTGGCAGCGCTACATTTGATTGTAATATGTGAAGTTGAAAAATTCGTTCCATGTGTTCCATTTCAGCCTTCTCCTTTTGGCTTACTTATCATTTCCAATTTTGATAAATGGAACTCGATTTTTTGGCCTTTTTAATCCTTTTGTAGATTTCCAGAACGAATAATTTGTTTCTCTGTCGCTGGTTCATTCTCTAAGGTAGGACTTAATCGTTTCGTTTTTTATTTCACTGATTTTCCTTTTGAGTTGTTAAATCAATATATTTAGTATTATTACCTTAAGAAGATCTTGTGTGCTGCCATTTTTTCCTATTGTTCTTTTTAGCATTTTTGCGGTGTGACTCAGATGGTACGCCAAAAAATGTAAGTAGCGACTCATTTCGAGTGACAATAATCTTTCATTGAGGATGAATCAATAAATAGATAAGATGAGCGATATGTGCGCCCTGCGTTGATACGGTGGGACACTTGATGGATTTGTCTTATCGTGTGTAAGTCTGGCGTACGTCTTGACTCTCGGGAGCCCGATAGTGTGAGGTCGTCCACTTCGGTGATCCTCATATGCGAGACTCTTCAGCAAGTATTGATTATAGATATTCATGGGGTGCTTATATATCAGCCTCGCGAGTGAAGTTCTCTCGAGAATTGCGCTGCTCGAAGCCCTCTGGTAGTCGCGCGTCTTCCATCGGGAGAGGAACGTAGTTTTGAATGTCCCGTGCAGGCGGTGAGGCTGCGTGGCTGGAAGCTCAGCGTTGAAGTGCTACACCGACGAGGAAGGCGCGCTGCTGAAGAGGGCACACTGCTGTAAAAGCGTGCTGCTGAAGAGGCGTGCTGCTGTTGCTGTTCGGCAAAGTGAATGCGCCGATGGCGCGCTGCTGGACGAGGTAGTGATGCTGCTGGAGTTTGCCGTTGGAGCTTCTGATGGAAGTAGCACTTCTTCGTCCGTAGTGATGTCCTTGAGGCAGTGCGTAGCCTGTAAGGAATTTCCTACTCGGTCTGTCGGCCAAGAGGTTTCAGCGGAAGACTGAAAAATCCTTGTCAGGGACTAGATCTGTTCAGTTGAAGAGAAAAAGCTGCGACCTTAACGTTAGTTGCCTGGGAAACGCACACCCTGTAAAGCCTGTCTTCTCTACAAAGAATTAGCTAGGCTAGAGCTAGGTGGGTTTATTGTTTTTAGCCAGAAGCATTCTATCTCGAACCTCCCGCTGTATGCGAACGGTCTCATATATCTGCTGCAAGCAGATTCTATCACGAATTAACTCCGCGGGCGCATGCCGCCTAGCGGTGGCGCCGCGACTTAAAACAGTCGAACTTTTCAGTGCCGTGCGTTATAACGGAGGCTGGCTAGTCGGGACACTGTATAGCCGTCACACTTTCTTTCGAAACTAATTCTCTGATTTCAATTGGATAATTTATGCTTTTTGTTCTTCTTTTTATGGTCGATGTATTGTTCCAGATTATTTGTTGGATATTATTAATAAAAATCTCTGCTTCGCTTTCCAGCTGATTGACAATTCCGAGTAGTACATTCAGTTGTATTTTGTTAATAAAGTCCATCTAAAAGTTTACACAGTCAGTTTGTCTTTTACTCAATAGGTTCATTTTCTTTGTAAATTATTTTATCTCTGTCATTTTAATTAGTGAATGATCAGTGATTAAATCAAACTCCTCCTCTATTTTAATAAAATTAATGGAAATTTTCCTGGTAATTAAGAAGTCCAGCAAATCCGCAGTCCTTTCAGGGTCAGCTGGCCAATGGGTGTGTTTACCGGAGGAATGAAACTCACAACCATATTCTCTGGCTACTTTATTGAATTCCCTCACCTTAGTAATTGTTAATCTAGATTCCCAAGAAGTATTTGTAATATTAAAATCCTCACCAAGAATAAATCTCTCACCGATATTCCTAAGAAAATTGACGTAGTCAATTTTTTTTAGATTATATTTAGGTAGACAATAAATTGCTGCAATTGTTATTATGGCACTTTTAGTTTTAATCCAAATAGACGTTGCCTGAATTTGCTCAGTCTTATTTGTCTTTTTCATAATGCTGTATGCTACCTTTAAATATTATAGCACTTCCTCCTCTGGACGTGTTATGATTTGCACTATAAAATTTTTATTCTCTTAATCTTAAATAATTTTAGTTCATTAAATGAGTCTCGGAAATTAGGCATATATAAATTTTTTGAGTGCCAAGGAATACTTGCAACTTCTGTTTGTGTCGCAGAAGCCCTTCCTTAACATTACAGTTTAGTATCCTTAGATCTTTACCCATTATTTCCTTTTTTGTCGCGCGAAAGGTCGTCTTTGTTTTTGATGTTTTTAAGTTTCGTTAATCTATCGGAGATAGATTGAATTATGTTGTTTTGTTGTTCAATTTTTTCAGCTTGCTGTTCCAACATTGCAGTAATTCTATCCACTAACTGCCTTGTTGAATCTTCTTCTTGTACTTGAATAGCCTTATTCCCTAGATTATTTTTTATAGTTTGGAAATACATTTGTTTGTTACTTATTGTTTTTTGCACTGTTTTTATTACCTTTTCGATGTTTTTACGTAAAATTATTAAGTTATTAGTTGTTTTGTTTCTTATTGCTTGGATCTTTTTGCTACTTTGCAACCTCTTTAATTAGCTAGATGTGCATTACCACAGTTAGCACACTTAGATTTATCCTCACAAGGTTTCATACATAGGTTTGTGAGATGTTTACCAGCACATCTTATATATCTAGTCTACATATCTGGTCTACTGCAAAAGGCTTGTGTGTGACCATAACTTTGACATTTTTTACATTGAAGAACTATCTTTGGTCTATTTATGGCTTCTATCTCTACATTCATGCCTAAGATTTCTTTAATCAAATTACTGTATATTTTTTATAAAATTATTACATATATTTTAGTGTCTTCTCTAGTTTCAAATAGCATAAAAAGAGCTAGCATAAAAGAAGAGAACGCAAGCGTGGTATGGAAGACAGCGCACTAGTTTTCTATGCTAGAGGTCCCGGGTTCGCTCTCCGGTTGAACCAAGAAAAATTTTCATACGCTCGTAGCTCCTCTTCGATGGTCTGGCAAACCACCAAGAGTAATCATATGCCAAGAGAACTTCTCTCAAACCCCTGCCTTTCGGAACCGGTGTTAAACTGTAGGTCCTATATGCATGTGTACAATGTGTGTGCGCACCACATGCATATGTAAGAGAGAGAAGTAGGCCTAGTCTCAGACATAAGATGTGGCGCCACGGAGTAGTAGTAGTAATAAAAAGAAGAAATTGTTTTTTGTCTTTTCTCTTTAGAATATTGAATACATTTAGAATTTTGAATCCTTTGCTTTTTAATTGATCTATTATTTTCTCTGATTTACATATTAGATGCAGTTTTCTTGCCATTTAATAGATCTTGTTGGTTTTCATACGAATGTCATAGGTAGTTTTGTTCAGATATTGTGTTACTTCTGCACTCATCTACATTGTTTACCTGTATTTTTATTTGGTCGTTGTTTAGCAAAGCAGTTTTATATTTTAATCCTTGTTCTTTCAGCATTTTTTTGTTTAAGCTGTCGTAATCTTTGACATCATTAATAATTATGAGTGGTAGTTTAGGAATTTTTATATGACTTCCCGAAATTTCATAAAATTTCTCCATAAAAGGTAACACCTCACCGATTTTTTTCTTATTTGAAATATGTTATAAAAAATAATATTCTGAGTAATTTTTTCCTACACAACTATATGGAGCCATATATAATTTCCGGAAATATTCGATTTTCAAATTTTAAAAGTGTACATGTTATAAATGAACCCAACTCTGGCAATCGACGATGCTTTTCCACATTTATTGTAACATATATATCAGTAAATTACTTTTGTATATTTAGAAACAATAAAAACTACTAAAATAATAAGTCTATTGTATACTAAAGTAATAGATTTTGTAAATATTACTAAAGACCCCTACGCAAGGCTTTAGGAACAGTAAGAGTTGTGTACATTTTACTGCTCTGTTCAATATCTTCAAACTAGAAAATGTTTTGTTTACATTACTTGGACGATAGCTCCATAGTCATGAATGTTATGTCAGCGATTGATTTCTCACAGTTCGTTAGTAGCCTTCAACATGTGGCTACACAAGTTCTTAAGTATTGCTGAAGATAATAATAAAATAATAGATTTTCCAATTGATCGTAAAGTGAATCACGGACATATTAAACGTCCACGGCATAAGGCAGATGTTAATTTAAGATATAAAACATTTTTTAATGTTATGGCAAAGCACTATCTATCTACTTTTTAATAAAAACAAATTTTTTTATATATTTATGTTTATTTATTTAATATGTGTATAGTATATGTTTATATAAAAATAGAGTAAAGTCCATTTGTAACATGTACACCTTTAAAACTTTAAAGTCGAATATTTTGCGTTTGAGCTCTACTGTCAGGATCAATTATTGTTTCTACACGTACAAAAGCAATTTACTGATATATATATATATATATATATATATATATATATATATATATCAGTAAATATATATATATATATATATATATATATATATTACAATAAATGTGGAAAAGCATCGTCGATTGCCAGGATTATAGTGTTCCCATAACTTTTCTGCGGAACATAGAGCCTCTCTTCCTACGTATGCATGTGCTGCGCACGCAGGTTATATGCATGCATACGGAACCTACAGTTTAAACACCGGTTCCGAATGGCAAATTTTGGTAAGAAGCTACTATGGCATGCATACTTCTTAGTGGTTTGCTAGACCACTGAAGAGGAATTACGAACGCATTAAAAACTTTCTGGCTCTGCCAGGAATCGAACCCGGGACCTCCAGTAGCATAGTAGACCGGTGCGCTGTCTATCATACCACGTTCGCGCACGATTGCTAGGGTTAGGTCCATTTATAACATGTACGCTTTCAAAACTTGAAAGTCGAATATCTCCGAAACTATATACGACCCCCATATAGTTGTATAGAAAAAAAATTACACAGAATTTCATTCTTTATAACATATTTCAAAAAGAAAATATCAATGAAGTGTTACCTTTTATGTTTTTTTACCGATTTCCCTCTTGTCTGAGTTATTCCTCAAGATTTAAGTTTGAGTTTGAGTTAAGATGAGTCGCCAGGAGATATTGCTATCGTTGTTTTTGGTTCACTTTTTCTCTTTGTTATCCATTCAGTCTCTCTGTTGAGTTTTTCTTCATTCGTGAGGTATTGTTCTTGTTCACTTTTTTATCTTTCACAGGGTTAGATTTAATATTTTCTTCTAGTTTTGATAGTCTCAATTGTAGTTTTATTAGTTGCCTTTGCAGTATGGTGTTCTTTGCTTCTGACTGCTGCTAAGCTTCAAACCATCGCTGTTTATCAGGCGTACATGGTCTTTGCTGCTGGTTAGTCTGAAATTCTCGATTCATCTCTTCATTAGCAGTTAAGTCAAATTTTTTTGTGTTGTATTAAGATTGTTTTGTGTTTTGTTTGTCTCATTTATTTTACTCCCACAAAGATAGGTCATACCGTTACCCCGGAAGGGACCATTATTATTCTCTCTATACTCTCAGAGGGAGGATGCCACCGGATAATAGTCCAGGAGGCACACCAAGTCCCCTTGAGGGGACCGGTTGCATTATTTAATCTCCCGCAACTATTCACCTCTTAGCACAGTAATTGACACATTGAGTTAAGAGATGTCGGAGAGTTAAGAGATGTGTTTCTTGTTAGGATTTTCCTTCCCTTAGCTGGATTGCTCTCATTTTTAAGGACTAAATTCTCACTTTTTGCCCATCATTTATCTGCTATGACCACAGTCATGTTATTCAGGGTTCGCGACGAGAACGCTAAATAATTGAATTTGCTGGTTTAGTTGCTGATGTTGGGCAGTACGGCATTACACAGCAGCAATGGTGTGGTGTTCCAACCCTTTAGGGGATAATGGTGTAACCACGACCCCCGAGTTTCCCCGTGAGAATGGCGGGTTTCCGGTGGAGGCGAGCACCGATACCGGCTGCCCTGGCACTTTCGGTGGGGAGCACCACCGATCGTCGTCTCCGACTCTCAGAAGGGAGATGTTGGTTCTCAGTATCTCTCACGTGCAAACTCCACCTCCTTGTGGTGTGAGTCGGAAAAACTGGAGGAGATCGCAATAACTCTTCCTGGCGGCTAACGGGGCTCTGGCTTGGACTTACGCTACCTTCCCCCCAAGTGATACGGGGGAAGGGCTCAGCGGGTCGTTTGTGGGGCAATCTGCCGGCGGCTTGGTGCCGAGGCGCAGAAGGCACACCAGCGGCTCGAGCGGTATGAAATCCGCTAAGACAGCAAGTATGGTGTGCTGGAGCCTTAGCGGATTCTCCCACCTCCCTTCTCTTCCCTTTCATCCCTTCGTTAAATATCACAACACTACCGCGAACAGAAAATCTGTTCTCACGAGGTATTCTCCAACCTTTACACTTACCATCATTCCTGTAAATCTCACTACGTAATCGCGAACAGATAAAATATTCTCACGCGGTTAAAAATCATATCTCCCCCTTCCTTCTACCCCCATATAACATTCACAACATTACCGCGAACAGAAAATCTTACACAGTACCCACAAAATTACTCCTACCATGCCTCCTGAGAGGCCCACTGTATTATCACGAACGCATAAGTAGATTTTACGCGGTTAAAGATCGCCTTTTCCTTCCCATCGAGAATTGCCATCACCGCGTTACCACAGACGGTTGAACTGTTCTTATGCGGCAAAACCTTAACACTCCCCTTTCTGTCACGGCTTGTCTCCCAACCGCCCCCTTCCTCGCAACCCTGGCGCTGCGGGGAAGCCAGACAGAAGCTGCGTCATACAGACCTACCGGGTTCTGCGCTTTTGTGGATCTGCCCCAGCGGTGACGGAACCGGAGGTATTAATATATTCTTCCTATTTAGGTTCCCTAGTTCGTTGCAGTAGCGGAACGGATGACGACGAAACAGTGAGGCGCCGAAAGAGGGCCAGCGGCTCGAGCGGTGTGATACCCGCAGCGATAGTCGCTAAAGCTCTCTGGAGCTGAGGTGGCGCCACCCGACCGCATCGCACACCCCCACTCCTTTCCACATTTCCTCTCCGCAAACCACTCCCACATCCCACCTGAGCACTACCGCGAACACGTAATTGGTTCAAATATGGTAAAAGCTCTACTCACCCATAAACTCCAACTACCCAAACCTCATCCCGGGGACAGCTCACTTCCGCCCTCCTCCTGCGCACTGCGGGAGGCGTACAAGGGTTGCCCTTAAATTAAAACTATCAGGCCCTGCATTTCTGTGACTTTGTACGCAGCGACGACGGAACCGGAGTTCTCTCTTTTTTTTTTAGCGCGGGACGGCCTGCCTTTACAATCCTAATACCAAGGTGGAAGTATCATGCCGAGAATATTAATGGCTACGAGGACGGAAAAGTTGCGCAGTCGCTAACGATACAACACCGGGGTACCTGCCGACCCCTCGGGTTCTCTAGGCTTGGCAACGTAAGGCGTTGCACGATCTCCATTCCGACCCCTAAATTCTTTGTATTATGGGTAAATTTTTCAATGATGTGTTGAGGAAGAGTGTTCGTCTGGTTGAACGCCTCCGACCAGACAGGGCCGCAACTTTGGAAGCGAGGGGATCCTCTGATGCTCTGTCGCGTGCACACTCGGTCGCGCGCTTGGTAGAGGTCCCCGCTTCCAGGAAAGCGCCTCGGCCAACCGTGCCTGCGTACATCCGCGGCTCAGAGCAATTTGGTGCACGATCACAGGTTCTCAGCCTTCGAGCTGTCAGTGTTAGCTTAGATGTGATAGGCTGCTCACACCGGCAATTCTTGACCGGGTGAAGCAAATCAGGATAGGTTCTAGCAATACCTCTGCGAAAAACGTAGATGCTGCGATCGCGACTTCATCCCAAACCCCAGTAGAAGTAGTCGATTCTTCCGTGCTTCTGGTGCCGGCCAAAAGCACTTCACCGCCCGCGTTGCTTAGATCCACGGAAATTAGGATGCTGCAGCTGAACATGAAGCGTTCGGCTGTGGTAACAGGGGAAATCGTCAACACATTGTCCAAAAGCGATCCTGCTCTTGCAGGAGTTGCACGTCCGGAAGCATGGCAGTAGCTAAGCCTTCGCCGGGCTAGGAACTGGAATGAAGGTGGCTTCTGTGTGCGCGCAACGTCCTTGGGCCGCAGTAGGCGCTTGCAATCCCAAATTCCAGATAATGTTTGTCTCACAGCTCAGCACAACGCACTGCGCATGTGCGGCAGTGCGAGCACCCGGCTTCTCCTTCTACGTAGCACCGTGCTATTTTCAGTACAGCGACGAGATAGAGGAACACATCAGGCACCACGAAATGGTGCTTCGTTCACTGAGGGGGCAGAAAGTGTTAGAGGGAATGGACGCCAATGCGCGATCTCCTTTCTAGGGTGACCGTAAATTGTACGATAGGGGAGCAATGCTCCAGGATTTTATCTGGGCTCGCGGATACAAAGTTTTGATTGTTGTCGGACAGACGCTCACTTACTGGACAGCATGGGGATCTTCGCACATCGACGTGGCTTTGTCGTCCCCATCCATGAGCTAGTTTGTCGAGTACCAGGTGCAGAAGTATGAAACCGGAATTTCCCTATAGATGGTGCTAGCCATCAATTTAGGGACCGTAAGACCGCTTCTGCAGCGCCATCATCTTCCTCTAACAGCTAACAAAGATTTTCAACACACAACAACCCAAGTTCCATACACCGGTATATTTTTCTATAACATTAAACATGTCGAGTTTTGTGCCTACGAACTACGATTTGCGGACAGCATTGGTTTTTTGTTATCATTTGAAGAAAACTGCTGCGCATCGAATGCTTGTTGAAGCTTACGGTAAACATGCTTTTGGTAAAACACAGTGCTTCGAGTGGTTCAAAAAATTCAAAAGTGATAATTTTGACGTGAGAAACGTAGAGCGTGGGAAACCACCGAAAAAGTTGGCAGACAAAGAATTGGAAGCTTTATTGGATGAAGACAATACTCAAACTCAAGAAGAACTCGCGGATGAATTGAATGTGACGAATAAAACTGTCTCAATTCGTTTGAAAGCCGTGGGAAAGATTCAGAAAGTGGGAAAATGGGTTCCGCATGAATTAAATGAAAGACAGCAAGAAAATCGAAAAACCACTTGTGAAATGCTGCTCGACAGATACAAAAGAAAGTCCATCGTATCATGACAGGTGATGAAAAATGGATATATTTTGAGAATCCTAAGCGTCAGAAATCATGGGTGAATCCAGGCGAACCATCGACATCCACTGCAATCGCTTTGGAAAGAAGGCAATGCTCTGTGTTTGGTGGGATCAGAAGGGTGTAATCTATTATGAGCTGCTAAAACCTGGTGAAACCGTTAACACTGATCGTTACCAACAGTAAATGATTTATTTAAATCGCGTGAAAAACGACCGGAATATGGAAAAAGGTAACACAAAGTCATTTTGCTCCATGATAATGCCCCGTCACACACAGCAAAACGGGTCAGGGAAACGATCGAGGCGTTCAGTTGGGAAATACTAACGCATGCGGCTTATTCTCCAGACTTGGCTCCGTCCGATTATCATCTATTCGCATCAATGGGACACGCTCTCGCTGAACAATGTTTCAATTCGTATGAAAATGTACGAAAATGGCTCGATAGCTGGTTTGCTTCAAAAGAAGAAATGTTTTTTTGGCGTGGCATTCATAAACTGCCGGAGAGGTGGGAAAAATGTATAAATAGCAATGGACATTATTTTGAATAAAATATTTTTTATCATTTTCAAACAACAGACGTGTAATTTTTACAAAAATATTCCGATTTCATACTTCTACATCTGGTAGAAGGTACGTTGCGAATGGACTACCAGTGACCATAATTCCCTGGACATTAGGTTGAGTGTGCCAAAAGTCAAAGGCGGTTGAGTAGCGAACTACGAAATTTCTGTTCGACACCAATCGGGCCGACTGGGAGAAGTTCACTGAGAGCCTCGTCGTACTGTCCGGATCGAGACTTGAGGTCCTACGTTTGACGTCTGTGGAAGCCGTAGTGAAGTTCGCGGATGCTACTGCGGGCTCCCTTACGGACGCCTATAAGAAGGCACTTCCAAGAAAAAGGCAATTTAGAAAGTCCAACCCGTGGTAGACGAAAAATTTGACAATCAAAAATAAAATCGTCCATAGAGACAGACGGACATACTAGCAGGAAAGGGTTGAGCCGACCCGCTTCGCCAAACTGTGTGTCTACCGCTCTTTTTTACGACAGTACAACAGAGAGGTGAGGAAAGCGAAACTCGAGAGCTGGCGAAAATTTGTCACGTAGCAAAGCAACTCGGAACTCTGAGAATTTGTTTATAAGCATCAGGCCGATAAGCTCCGGGTTGACAAAGTGCTAAGCACTCTTCGTGGCAGAAACTCCTCGACCGTCACCCTAGAGCAGACCGCTGCTCGCCTGCTCGACGTGCACGTGCTTGATGGCCCGGAGAACGATGTCACGCTGCAGCAGCGCGAAGTCAGAGAGAGCGCACACTATGTGCCTGACACTGCCGATGACCCTCTCTTCCCGGATGCAGAAATCGCAGCAGTTGTCAGATCTCTGGCAAACAACAAGGCGACAAGGCTCGATCTCATCGAGGTTTTGGTACTGAAGGCCGCCTATAGGGCAATCCCCGGTCAGTTCATTAGATTTTTCAATGGGTGCCTTTAGTGGAGCGTCTTTCCCTCGATGTGGAAGGAGGGCTCGCTCAGAGTCTTTCTGAATGGCGAGGACAAGGACGTAGAGGACCCCAAATCCTATACACCGATCTGTCTCCTCTCCGTAATAGGGAAACTCATCGAGAAGCTTCTTCTGAAGCGACTCAACCAGACTTCGCTTTCGCCAGGGAACATCTCCGTTTGGCAGTTCGGTTTCACACCCAGAAGGTCGACGTAGGACGTTGTCGTGGAACTGCGAAGGATGGTCTCTGCCTCTGAGTAGAGATACGTCATTGCGCTGATTTTCGACATCTTGGGAGCGTTTGACAACGTCTGGTGGTTCCTCGAATTGTCAGGGTTTAAAGAGAGGAACTGCCCTCTTAACATCTTCAAAGTGCTAGTTGACTACTTTCGGGATAGGAAAATCTCTCTCTCCTTTGGAGATACAACGGTCTCGAAAAAGGCCACCAGAGGTTGCCCGCAGGGTTCGGCGTTAGGTCCAACTTGTTGGAACGTCATGTTTAACGGACTCTACAAGATGTTGGGAACTAGAGTATGGGATAAATTATTAGCGTACGCGGATGATCTTCTCGTATTAGTCAGCAGTGATTCCCGCAAAGAAATAGAAGTAAAAGCGCAGGAAGTAGTCGACGAAACAGGGAAATGGTGTAGCTTTGCTAAACTAAAGCTTTTGTCGCGCAAGACTGAAACAATTATCCACAAGAGCGACCTTATGGAAAGAGTCCCAATTGACAGACGGGGAGGAGCGCGTCCCGATAGGAAGCGTAAAGCGGTCAGAGCCAAAAAAGCTGATTTTGCAGGTAGGCCACCGACCATCCGATTAAGCTATAATAATATTCAATTTAAGAAATCAGTCAGGTACCTTGGCATCCACATAGATAGAGAAATATGTGTTTCCACCCATTGCAAATATCTCAGCAATATGGTCAGATCACTTTTTAGTAAGCTAGGCAGGCGGGATATCAGTGGGATTTGCGTTTCGGGGCGCTCTTGACCGGGGCGTGTTTGCACCGACGGTGGCATATGCTGCCTCCGGGTGGACCGACGTGTGCCAGGGCCGATCTGGGAATCCTCAGGTCCCTGTAGCTCCGAGTACTTATTTCAGTGACCGCCGCGTATCGAACGGCATCGACTGAGTCGCCCTGTGTAGCTGCGGGTGCGATACCCGTCGTCATCCTTTTCGCGGAATACCGGGCGCGATTCGAAGTTAGAAAAGAGAGGGATGCCAAGCTAGGAGATAGGATTGTTCCTTACGCAGGGAACAAAAAGCAAGCATTAGGCCTCGTAAGGATTGCGGCAATGAAGATGTGCCAGGACAGATGATCTTTTGTCAAAAGTCACATCACACGTGCCTTCTTCGGCGATGTCGGGGCCAGGGTTGGTGCGTCCTGGTTCAAATCCGACCACTATGTCACGCAAATGATCACCGGACATGGCGACTTCCAGAAGCGCCTCGCGGATCTGGGACTCGCAGACGGTGGGATGTATGCTTGCGGGGACGGCGAGGACACTGCGGCACATCACCTCCTTCATTGCAAGCTTTTCGAACCGCAGAGAGAGGCTTTGCGGGAATTCGTTCCAGTCGGGGTCTGGAAATAGCCGGCGGCAGTACCTTTCTTGGTGTCATGTCCAGAGGCTTTCTCGGTCTTTGTCGACTACTGCAAGGAGACCCTTTGGCTAAAGGGACGCTGCTAGATTTCTGGAACACCTAGGCCAAGGGATGTCGGAGACCTCGGTTATGGGGGTGTGGCCTCGTAAACTTCACGAGATCACCACATGCCCGGGTTGTTTAGGTGTTCTTAGCTGGGTAGGATTTAGCATTCACCCTAAGCAAGGTTCCACCCGTTATCTAATGGTTGGCGAGCAGGATCTTGTATCCTTGCATCCAGTCATATCCCATTTCATTTAGAACATTTCATCTTATTACCTGTCCAAAACATGAATAGAGTCAATAAGATCAGAACGTGTGTCCAGGATCGGGACAGAAATGGGCAGGCCTCCCCGTGGTCCCTATGGGCGTGGCACGTGCGCAGGCCGCGTGGGAGCTAGCAATTTACCGCACACTCCGCGCGCGGTTAGAGGGTTAGGAGGCGCGTAGGGGTCACGGCCAAACTATCCATCTTACAAAATACGACTGCAGTCGCTGCTGGATTTTTCCATCGCCCGCTTTCTTTTCAGTCGTTGCCAAAGCTGGAAAGATAGAATAGATGTTTGGTTGCGTATAGCCTAAGGGCTGAAATCGCATGTCGTGGCACGTTACGCATATCAGGACTAATACTAATGGTCGTCGTCTCCCTTGCAGGACCAGTGGAGACGAGCACCAATACCGGCTGTTCTAGTCTCTTCGGTAAGGAGGACCACTGATACCAGCTGGTCGTCTCCCTTGCAGGAACGGTGGAGGCGAACACTGATACCGGCTGCCCTAGCCTCTTCGGTGGAGAGCTCCATCGATATTCTGCTGAGCTCGCCGGAGAACAAGTTCCTGCTCGCTGCGCTGGGCGAGCTACTTATAGCCCGTCGGTCCCCATCTCGCCGGCAAGTGAGTGGGATCGAGCGTGCGTCGGTGGTACTACACTAGTAGCACGGTCGTTTTCAAGAGAACGAAGCTGCTCATACGCCGCCCAGCGGCGCCTCGGCAGCACTACTCCCGGGTGTTCGGGGAGCGTTAGGACGCGGTGTTGTTCGTCCTTCGGTCTGGGGTGTTGTTAACGAAGGCCCGGAGGTGCTTGGTTACAAAGTAATTTCCACATTTGGTGTGCCTTTAAAATTATACATCAATCAAGAAAGAAATTTTGAATCTCGATTGTTCCAAAAACTTTCAGAATTATTAGGAAGAAGACGAGAACGACTGCTCTTCACTCATAGTTTTATGGTCAAGTTGAACATCAATCAACATTACATTAACTTATCTAAATTTATTGCAGAAAATCAAAAAGACTGGGATCATTGGATTTTAATGTATCTCTCGGCCAATGTTTGCCTTAGATGATTCACCTAGATTCATCACCCTCAGATTCACCTAGATGAACATGAGATGAAAATACTACTACTGGGCAAAACATCCGCCGCTGCCAGGAATACAAATACCTTGGAGCTAAAATAACGCCCGAAAGGATATTAAATAAGATCATATAAAAAAGATGTATCAAAGGCAAGAAAGCTATCACTCTGTTAAATAGCATTACATGGGATCAAGGTGTATCTGAAGATAATAAACACAGAATATACTATACTACAGTAACGAGAATTACAATTTGTAGTAGAGAAGTGTGGCCAATTAAGGAGCGATCGGAAAATGCTCTTTGTGCTACGAAAATGGACTTCTGGAGAAGGTAAATCTATGAGAAAAGATTGGGAATATAAGGGTCTGTGAAATGATGGGAACAAAAAGTACAGTAATGTATAATATAAGAACAGGATAACTTAAGTGGTTTGGACACGTATTGGGTTGACCAATAAGTCCGTGCGGTTTTTCTCGATAGATGGTTAGGAGGCGCTCTGCTAAGCTTTATCTTCAGTCGAAAGTCTTGAAAGTATATACACATTGACAGATGACATTTCAACGTACATTTAAAAAATATACATTTTGACCAATTTTCACCCGACGTTTCGTCCTTTGGTGGTCAACTTCGCTCCCGCTTGTCAAGCGGCAGCGGCTTTGCCTTGGCCAGCTCAGATTTTTCGTAGCAACGATCTGCAAAATCGCATCCCGCGCGATTCCGCAACGGAGAGCGTCGTGGTTATTAGTCGCGCTCCTTCGATATGTACCGTTCCGTCGGAGGGGAGCCGGGAGAAGTAAATAAGCTCGACAAGACGTTTTAAAATAACAAATGACAAAGCTTTAATTTTCGTTTGAAAGATTACAAGAAAATGTTATCCGACTATCTAGTGGACATGTGAGACAATCGATTCCGCTTCTGAACTGACCAGGATATAACGTTTGATTCGGTTAGCCTGCTCACGAAAAGCGGCTTTGCTTTCTTCTCCGGGAGATTCGGCAACGGATTCTAAAGGAGCGTGTCTCGCCAGTTGTTCCGCGAGACGTAATTTCCAGCGGCGGATGTAGGCCGTTCGACGACAGCAATAACTTTGACTCGCGTCGCGTTTTCAGTTCTCTTGCCCGGCAACCGTTGAGCGAATCTCTCTGGGTCCTAAGTTGGGCGCCAGCCGGATCTCTCTCCCGGCAGTAGTTGCTGCCCCGGCCGGGTCGGTACTCCCCGACGTACTCGCCCGCCGACAGCAGTCCCTACGCACAATCCTCTTAATTACGCGCGAGTTCGTACGCACGCCTTCGGACTTCGAATCAGCGCGGACTGTGAGATCGGCACTGTTTTAGGGCGACCGAGTTCCTTCCTGCTGGCCGCCGAGAAGCGGCGGCAACCTCTCGAATTTACTCGCAATACTACTTCCCCGGAATCAATTGCGACTCGACTTTTTAGCCCGCGACTGTATGATGCCTCGTTCACCCGCTCGCCACCGGAAGCTCTTCTCTCCTCTCCTGGAGTTCCTTCCTGGACACAGCCACGGTCCGGGTTTTCGCACGCTAGCTTGTTCGTTCTCTCGTTCGCTCGCTCGCTCGTTTGCACTTTCGCTTCGCACGCTTGCGGGCCGCACAGTGACTAGCTTCACTCGTCCCGTCTCATATAAACAACCGCCTCAGGGATCTATCGCCGCGCCACGCGGCTCCCGATTGTTTCCTTCGGCCGAATCATTTGTTTTGCGGATGTTCGCGGGACCTCGCGTCTGTTACCGTGGGTTTTCGACGCTTGTTTGCCTGTTCTTTTCTGGACGGAATCCGGCAACTTTTTAGGGCTCGCAGTCGTTCCCGAGGACTCCCGGGCGGCCTACCGCGGGATCCTGATCTGCGACCGGGTCGCGGGACCTTGCGCCTCTCTTTCGCAAGGTGGCCATCCTGCTTTCCGTTGCCGTTTCTCCGTCCTGGCGCATTTCTCCCCGTCCCTCCGCATCTCTCTCTAGTTTCCTCTCCATCTTCTCTTCCTTTCGTCCGTTGTCATGGCGCATTGGTTTCTCCACTCAAAAAAAGAATCATTAAAACCGCTGGTATCCATCCTGTGCGCAAACGGCGCACAGGACCAAAGATCGGCTCTCGACCGCCCTCTTTTCGCGAGAAGACGCGGGCCCACTGCTCCCTCTCTGTCACGCCACCACCTGAGTGACGGGCAATATTTTGGATCGTCACAACATAAAGATAGCTTGTGTACCGTATGCGTTTTGCGTCATCTGAAAATGAATAACCAGAACGAGCATTTTCGGCATAAAATGCTTTATTATTTCTAAAAAGGCAAAGACGCGGCGCAAACCTGTAAAAGATTTGTGCAATATATGTTGCGGATGCCGTGAAAGAGCGCAGTGTCAAAAGTGGCTTGCGAGATTTCGTTGCGGAGATTTTTCCGTCAAAGACAAACCACAATTAGGCCGACCAAATGAGATCGACAGCTACAAATTGAAGGCGGTAATCGAAACCAATCCACATGTCGCGGGAGATTGCGGACGTTCTCCATATCGAAATCGAGCGTGGAAAACCTTCTGCATTAACCTGGTTATGTTAGCTGTCTCGATATTTGTGTTCCGCACGAACTGAGCGAAGTTCATTTAAACCAACGCATTCCCATCAGCGATTCACTCAGAAAACGTGAGGGAAGCGATCCATTTCTGAAGCGTATGGTAACTGGTGACAAAAAATGAATCGTCTACAATAACATTAAGCGCAAAAGATCGTATGGGCAGCGCGGCAAACTGCTACAAACCGCTTAGAAGGCAGGTTTTCACCCGGAACAAAATCAGGCTTTCAATTTGGTGGGATTGGAAGGGTGTTGTATTCTACAAGCTACTTCCGAAGAATAGAACGATCAATTCAGATGTGTATTGTAGTCAGCTGGATAAATTGAATGCAGCGATCCACAAGAAGCGTCCAGAATTGTTGAATCGTAGAAGCATCGTCCTTTACCATGACAACGCTAGACCACACATATCTCAACAAACCCGGCAAAAATTATTACCGCTCGGCTGGGATGTCTTACCACATCCTCCGTATTCTGCAGACGTTGCACCTTTAGATTACCATCTGTTTTGCTGCTTTCAGAATTCCTTGAATGGAAAGCACTTTGTTTCTAAGGAAGCTGTCAAACAATACTTGGAACAGTTTTTTGCCGAGAAAGACAGGAAATTTTTTGAACGAGGAATTAGGAAGCTGTCCGAATGGTAGCAAAAGATAAGTAGATAACAATGGCCAATACATAATTGATTAAAGTTATTACCTTCCATAAAAATAATCAGCGATCATTTTGAATAAAAAACCGCACGAACTTATTGGCCAACCCAATACAAAGAATGAGAGAAAAAAGACTGTCCAAGTAAATACTGTCAAGAAAGCCAGAGGGACAAAGAAGGAGAGGTCAACTTAAGAAGAGCTGGATGGAGTGAATCCAGAGCGAAATAAGGCAGAAAAGATTGAAAGAGAATCGATGATACGGCAGAGAACAATGGAGATTAGGAATCGAAAAGCGGCGAAGAACACTATAAGTCCGATTTAGTACTAGTAAATATTGTACTGATTAGGATATACCTGATGGATATTATTATGATTGATGCAAATCAATAAACAATTGACTATTTTTACAACATATTACGTGCAAAAGTTTTAATATCCTTTCTTTAATCAATATATTTGAATTTCAATGAAATGGTGTCTTCTCTGAATTTATACATTATAATCATCGTTGACGGGCATTATTTCAAGCTCGAGAGAATCCCGGTTAAATCTTATTTGTCGCTTTTATATTTTTGCCTCTGCTATATATTTTTATGGAATTTGTGGCGGCAATGGCAAGTAGCTCGATGTCGTTTATGCTCGCTGCTTGCAGTCTTACCGTGAACTCGTCTCGTGATCTCGAACCGCTTGTGGAATTCTTGAAATTAATTGAACTCAACAATTCCGGAGTTTGACACGCCTTTATTAATACCGTAAACCCACTAATTATCGCAACCTGCAAGCGATAATAGAAGCACGACGTAGAATACGGAGCTGTGGCTTTTCCGAGTCTCAGTAATACACAGAACGATGCGTTCTCTAGCACGGCTCTCGGGCCTCTCTCTTCTCTTCTCGAGCGAACATACATATTGCGTAATATCAAGCGTCAACGAGTCAATACAAATAACGCGGGATGGCACCACCTTCCATAATACATGTCCGATAAAACACTTACACATTACCCGACTCGTTGGTCTTGAATACTTCTGTTCGGCACGTTACCGACGCGATATGTACTTTAACAAATATCACGCATTTTTAAGTAAAGTTTTGTACATACCGCCCGCTTAATATTTACGAAATAAATTAAGAAAGAACGTAAAGTAATGGAGAGAATGATTACGAGAATAATTACGAATAATTACGATCGAGATAATAAGAACGAAAAAAAAGGAAAGAGTGTATACATATAATAGGGCCGCCGCCCGCTTTACCGGGATTGACTCAAATCGTATCCCTGGGTGATCACGCTAGGCAACCTGTTTAATTTTATAATGGGACGCTTATAGATCCCTGAAATCATTTTCAGGTCCACCACGCACACCTGCTCATTCTCGTCAGGATAAATGCGGATAATTTTTCCTAATTCCCACTTAGAAGGGGGTAATAAGTCGTTGCGCAATAAGACTAACTCACCTAATTGGACATTAGGTTGTACACTTTTCCACTTGCTTTGTTGTTGCAACATATTTAAATAATCTGTAGACCAGATACGCCAAAATTGCTCAAGTAATCGTCGCACTCGCTGCCAACGACTCAGGTACCGTGACCAAGGTTTTCCCAACCAGTTAGTGTGCAGGAGTAAGAGGAGAAAGGTCATTGTGATCATCCGATAGCGGAGCGATAGGTCTGGAATTCAGGCATGCTTCTATTTGTTAATAAAGTAGTGAACTCCTCTATGGACAAAAATTGAGCTCCAACTACTCTCGTCAAATGATATTTGACAGCTTTCACTCCCGCCTCCCATAAACCACCAAAATGTGGTGCTGAGAGTGAATGAGGGATATGAAATGCCAATCAACGCCATCACTGGCTAGATGAACAGCGAGGTCCGAATCTCGAGATAAGGCCTGAAATGCGCGATCTAACTCACGTTGTGCTCCACGAAAATTGGTTCCGTTATCGCTATATAATGAATGAGGAAATCCTCTTCAAGCTGTGAAGCGACGTAAAGCTTCCAAGAACCCAGAGGCGGTGTAATCACCCATCAATTTCAAATGAATAGCTCTTGTCGCTAGACATACAAAAACAGCAATATAGGATTTAAAAGTATGTTGACTTCAGCCTATCCTTGACAATATGTGAAAGGGACCTGCATAATCAACTCCTGTATGTTGAAATGAACAACTGGGTGTGACTCGGTGTGTGCAGGTAAATCTCCTATAAGTTGAGAAATTGGCTTTGAACGATGACGAGCGCAAACAATACATTTGTAAATTCGATTTAACTGCGGTACGTGCAGCTACCAGTAAGTTTGCCTTAAAACTCGCAACGTCAACTGAGTACCACCATGCAGAGTTTGAAGATGAAGTTGATCGATAATCAATTCGGAGAGATAATGCTTGGGAAGAATAATAGGATGTCTCTCTCTAAAGGAAAGATGTTCGTGCATTAGTTGACCATCGACACAAAAAACCCTTCCTTATCTAAGAATGGATTTAATTGAGTTAATTTACTACTTTTTGGTAGCGGGTTATTACTTTTAATAGCTACTATCTCCTTTTCAAAATAAACCTGTTGTATTTGTAACAACCAAAATTTACGTGCTTGATTTACTGCTGCTGTCAAAGTAAGTGTAGATTTGTTTAGATTCTCTAATAACTTACAGTTAACCCCTATATTTCCTTGTACCTTGTAAATGAACATTAAGCAGTATGCAGTAACTCGTAAGAGTTTCTGCCAGGAAGAAAATCGGTAGATTAAGTCCCACTCAGCACTTACCAAAAGTACCGCGGAAGATTTCTGCTCGACTCTGAGATCGGCTACTAATATGTGAAGCTGATCAGGCCAAAAAGATGAATGCTTACTTGACCATGGAGGTCCAGACCACCAAAATACATTCTTCTTAAGTCAGAAGTGGTAATACCTCTAGATGCGCAGTCCGCAGGGTTTTCACATGACTGTATATATTTCCATTTTATCTGAGATAGGTTAGTTTGAATCTCTGAAACCCTGTAGGCTACAAACGTTTTCCAGTTAAACGAATGTTGTTTAATCCATGACAGTGTAATCATAGAATCAGACCAACAGTATATAGGTACATCAGAAATGACTAAAGTGATTTTAACAAATAATATGAGTCATGTAAATAATACCGCTGCGCACAATTCAAGCCTGAGAATGCTTATTGTTCTAATGGGCGCTACTTTTGTCTTACTTATGAGTAACGTAGTGCTAAATTGTGCGGTCGAATCCAGGATGCGTATATATACTACAGCAGCGTAAGCTCTTGAAGAGGCGTCTGCAAAGCCAGTAATTCTACAGCTAGCTGTGATGTTGATTGGTTCATTCAACGTGGAATGGAAACGTATTTAAATTCGACTAAGCTCTGACAAAGCAATATCCAATATCCTTGGAGGTCATCCGTAGTATCCCAATCTAATTTTCTGAGTAGGTATAGTAGTATCCCAATTTAATTTTCTGAGCCATAATTCCTGCATGAGAATTTTAGCAGTCACTACTACTGGCGCGACCCAATCTAAGAGATTAAATATTCGTGCGATGAACGACAACAAGCAGCGCTTTGTATTATTGACTACGTTAGGTAGATTAATTTGAAAGTTGAAACAATCTGTCTTGGGATTCCAAGAGACACCCAAAACTCTAATAGTGGAGACGTCCGTGAACTGAACTGTATTCAAATCAAGTAATTCTGACTCGAGCATGTCGGTCAAGAGAGCATCGTAATTCGACGCCCACTTTTTTAATTGAAATCCACCACAACGCAACAGTGAGATCAATTGTTCGCGCATTGCTTGAATGGTGAGAATATCATCCGCACCGAATAGGATATCATCCACGTAAATGGAATTGCGTAATATTGAAGATGCTTAGCGGTAGTGACTTCCCTCATCAGCTATTAATTGTTGAAGAACTCTCATAGCGAGATAAGAAGCTGAGGCTGTGCCATAAGTGACAGTTAATAATGATAGTGATTGACAGGTTGATCCGGAGCAGTTTTCCACAGAATACGTTGATAATCTGTATCATCAGGATGAATCAATATCTGTCTAAACATCTTGGCAATGTCAGTAGTAAAGACTAAACGATGTGCTCTCCAACGCAAAATAATAGACAACAAGTCTGCTTATAATTTAGGACCGGTCATGAGATAATCGTTTACCGACGCTCGTTGGAAGTCGTATAGGATGCGTTAAAGACGACACGCAGTAGACGAACGGAGTAGACGAACTCTCCTTTAGAACAGGATGAGGTAAATAGTAAACAGAATTAGAGTCATGCGTTTGCGCGTTTATGGGGGCCATATGACCCAAGGATTCATACTCATATAGAAAATCTTGGTAAGCTGCAGTGAGCTTTGGTTCTCTAGCCAGACAGCATTCTAAATGCTTTGGACGCGACATGGAACTAGTCGCATAGAGTTGAGATTTGTTTGACAGGCAAACGTACGACATACCGACCAATGGGTAGATGTGTGTAAGTTGAGAGGAAGTGTTCCTCACAGATCTGGTTTTCTTCAGAGTGTGAAGAAGGAAACGATAATTCTTCTAATCCGATCTCCCAAAACTTCTGGAAAAGGCTATCTAGCGTAGGAGTAATAGAACATTGCAAGTTAGAGGTCAACGCCGAAGGCAAGTGATCCTCTCTACCGATTGAACCGAACAGAATCCAACCGAAAATACGAGGGTTGATCCAGAAATAAGGTTCCCATCAATTTTACAAATAGACAACATTGTTTATTCTCATAGAAATTTACATCGTTGGAAAAATGAAACTTTGCTCTATTTTTCTACATAATTGCANTACATAATCGCCATCTTTTTCTATGCATTTTTGTAGACGGTGCTCCAATTTCTGTATCCCAATGTCGTAGAACTCCGCCGCCAACCCGTTGAGGAAGCGTTTCACCTCTTCTTTGACTTCATCGTCGCTCCGTGCAACACTGAGAGAACTCAGGCGAGCCATCCAGAACCGCCGGCGAGGTCGACTGACAGCCGGTGTAACGCTGCTTCACGACAACGCACGACCTCACGTCTCCCGTCAAACCCAGGAACTTTTAACACACTTAGGGAGTGGACTGTCATGTTCCACCTACCTTACAGTCCAAACCTCGCGCCTAGTGATTTTCACTTGTTCCACAAGTTAAAGGAACACTTGGGTGGCCAACGATTCCGGAGTGACGATAAAGTCAAAGAAGAGGTAAAACGCTTCCTCAACGGGTTGGCGGCGGAGTTCTACGACATTGCGATACACAAATTGGAGCACCGTCTACAAAAATGCATAGAAAAAGATGGCGATTATGTAAAAAAATAGAGCAAAGTTTCATCTTTCCAACGATGTAAATTTCTATGAGAATAAACAATGTTGTCTATTTATAAAATTGATGGGAACCCTATTTCTGGATCAACCCTCGTAGTATGCTGAGCGACGAGGGAGCCGCCCGCTTTTTTACGTAGGCCTTCTAAGAGTATGGAACCGTAAATATCAGCGCCGATTAGTACATCGATGCGTTCGCAACTTAAGGGATCGGCATCAGCTAATGTCAAATCGGAAAATTGCGAGAGGTCCCTCTCCTCAATGGGAGTTATTGGATGGTAGGAAGTCAAAGAAGGTAAAACAAGGGCTGACACCACAACACCAGATTCCTTGTTATTGCATGAGTTTAAAGTGACCTTGGTGCGATAATACAGTGTACTATTTGGTCGTCCACCTAAACCCGTTACTTGAACATTGACTTTTTGTCTTTTAGCTCTTAAAGATTGAGTTGCTCTTTCAGTTATAAATGTAGCTTCCGATCCGGTATCGATAAGAGCTTTTAAGTATAATTTCCTACCGGACTCGCTACTGATTAAGACTCTTACAGTAGCAAGTAAAATTGCACGTGTAATAGGGGTTTGAACCTTGGAAACTGTTACCCTAAGAGACGCGCTAGGTCTCGAATCAGAGTCACTTACCGGGATCTCAGCAATATATGGAGTAGACCCTTGTGTACGAACCCGTGATTTATTAAAGCTGTCTGTATCAGCTGAGGCAGTATTTTCGTCATGTATCAGCGTATGATGCTTTCGTTGGCAGCGTCTACAACGACCATGAGAAGGCAACTTGATGGAAAATGTCCTTTATCTAGACAGTTATAATAACAAGGATGTTGTCTCAGGAACGACTTTCGCTTATCTAGTGATAATGATTTAAAATTAGAACAGAGATACAGCGGAGTCTCGCGACAACGTAAACATTGCGACTTGTATACAGAAGATATGAGCGACTTAGTGGTCCCAGAACGGCTAGCTTCATTGTTCAAAATATCTCCAGTATCTCTTATTGCTTCCAAAGCCACAATTCTAGCATTGAGAAAATTACTTAAGGTGAAAAGTGTTGGAGGTTCATATGAGCTACCCAGACTAATTTCCCTATCCTTCCTCGTTTTGGAACTACTAACTAACTTACGTGCCGTTATGGTAACCAAAAAATCTTCGATAGCAGATCGATCCATACTGTGTAACGCTGCGAAAGAATCGCTGATTGTATCGTACACTCTTCTTAATTCGGGAGCTGAATCGGACTTTATAGATGAAGTATCGAGAATATTATTAATGTGTGAGATTACAATAGCTCTCCGATTCTCGTAACGCATTTTTTACGCGTTCCAAGCTATCGCATAATTAGAGTCGGTAACTGTTATATTGTTAATAACCAATCGAGTATAACCAGTAAGACTAGTCTTTAAATAATGCAAACACTGAGCATTAGTGAGGTTATCGTTAGTTCCGACCAGAGACTCGAAGAGATCGCGAAAGCTAATCCATTCCGAATATAAACCCAAAAATTTTGATAATTCTATTCGAGGCAGTGGTATTGACATAACGTTACAATTACTAATTGCAGAAGAGTTAGAATTAATAAGCGAAGGAGTTTTAATGTCTTTGTTCAACTTATCTAGCATCTCATTAAGAAAATCCGATGCCTGATAATAGTCTTGTTCCGCAACGGAAAATTTATCATCCACAAAATAGAGTAGAGTTTGACGATCCTGTGTAGTCGAAGCGACCTTGATTTCGGCATTCAGTTGTTGACATCGTGTCCAGTATTCTCGGACAATGGTTAGACGATTACGTGCTGCGGCGGATGAATAATTCTTTTGGCCGATCTTCTTGAAGTTAATAATAGTGCGATTGATCAAGGTCATCACCGCTTCTTGTTCGGCCAATACACGCTCCATTTTCAATTATTTATTAATTAATTCGCTTTCAGGTTCCAATAACGTAAAGACAATTCGTTCAGTAATTACGAGATACTGAGTGGATTATCACAGTGGTGTGTTGATAAAGTGAGCTGAGTTTTTGCCCGTTGTCCTCTACTGCGTTGTCTTCCAACTTGCGTAGCAGTCCGCGTGATCGCAAATATAAAATATTCAAGATGCAGGATAGCTTCGTCTCTTTATTACATAGACGGCAAGGTCCTTACTGTATGCAGCGATAATTAATAGACTGCAAGTGGCTGCAATCCGATCTTGAAGGACCAATAAATGTGACGGCAATGGCAAGTAGCTCGATGTCGTTTATGCTCGCTGCTTGCAGTCTTACCGTGAACTCGTCTCGTGGTCTCGAAACACTTGTGGAATTCTTGAAATTAATTGAACTCAACAATTCCGGAGTTTGACACGCCTTTATTAATACCGTAAACCCACTAGTTATCGCAACCTGCAAGCGATAATAGAAGCACGACGTAGAATACGGAGCGGTGGCTTTTCCGAGTCTCAGTAATACACAGAAAGATGCGTTCTCTAGCACGGCTCTCGGGCCTCTCTCTTCTCTTCTAATGAGCGAACATATATATCGCGTAATATCAAGCGTCAACAAGTCAATACAAATAACCACTTTCCATAATACGTGTCCGATAAAACACTTATGCATTACCCGACCCGTTGATCCTAAATACTCCTTTTCGGCACGTGTTACAGACGCGACATGTACTTAAATATCACGCATTCTTAAATAAAGTTCTGAACAGAATTTCTTGCATCAGTCTGTATTAAAGTAAGTTTATATTATAGCATTATAAAGTCTATATTATAGCAGTCTATGTCATAGTAAGCGAATCTTGAATCCGACATTTCTGTTACAATTTTATGAAAGTTTCCACTTAGGTGACCGCTATTTCCACGTTTTACTCTACACGAGAAAATGTGTATTTTTTCTGCGAATACCATGTCAATATTTATTCCTTTTTCGCCTAGGAAACCACCGCCGTTGTCGATCAACTGTACGTCTTTGCAGCCTTTTGCACGATCAATCGCGATCAGCCGTTTACATACTCCGACGCCTCTTCTGAACGCTTGCAATTTATAGCATGAACTGCCGATGTGGAAGCTAAAGCCGTGTGACGTTAGACTGAAGTCTTTTGTCAACTATATCATTTGCACAGTTTCCTCGCCCGGTTCGCAGCCGAATTTCGACCCGAGAGAGACTAGCAAGTCCCTCAAGTCGTATCGTGTGCATATTACGATTCTGTTGCAAGATTATTGTGTGAAATTATACGACTAATATCTTACAGTAGGGTATACAAGAACTACAGGAAGATAGGGAACGGAACGTAGGATTAAACCGAGAATAATCACCGGGGGTCATACCGCAGCGGTCAAAAAACGAAGATCACATTGCAGTGGATTTTTTTACTGATCGAAAACCAATATGAACCTTTCATTTAGCTATTGAGAGACCTAACCCATATAATAAAAATAGGCTGTGATCCGTCTTATTCATAACATAATCCTATCAAAACACATTGGGGTACAAAACGACCCCAGGCGATTGGGGTACACGTTATAAAATTAGTCAAATGTAGTAAGAGTTCGCACTGTGAAAACAAAATAATAATAAGTTTGAATTATACAGGATACGTCAGAAAAATCCAGACAAATTTAAATCTGAATTGTCCGCCATATTTTAGTTCAGCACTAAGTTAGTATTTGTATCCGAGTAAGCTGAAACAATGTTCTAAACAAACATGACTTCAAAATAGCCGAGCAGTCAAGGTCCAACATGGAATATAACCGAAGTACGGCGGTTATTGAAAGTTTTTATACTGGATGTACGCCGGACGAAATAATTGAGATCTTCAAATATTCAAGATCAACAGCTTACGAAGTTTCCGCTAAATTTAAAGTCTCGGAGAAGTCCGGAATAGGACCGTAAACCTGTCGAGGAAGAACCATTCAAGGGAAAGGTCGGCAAGGACCTCGGAAGTTGTCCAAAAAGTCAAAGAGCTCATCGCAAAAGGCCCAGGGCAGTTTCTCAGGAAATTAGAGACAAGTTTGGATGTGAATGAGGCTACCATGTGCCGAATAGCCGAAGAGGACCTGCGCTATAAGTCATACGTCATAAAGGTACGACAGATACTGTCTGAGCTGCTAGAATAAAGAGAGCTCACTGCAACTTGCTTGTGTGTTCATTAAAAAACGAAGCTGCGGGATGCGTCAGATTTCTTTCTGACGAGAAAATGTTTACCGTCGACGCAGAAGTGAACCGCACGAACGACCGTCGGCTGGCATATGACCCCGAAAATGTTGTAGCTAGGACAAAGTTCACGTCTTAAGCATTGTCTCCAGAGAAGATGACGTCATGCCGCCACATTTTTTTAATAAGGGAGAAATCGTCACAAAAGAAGTGTATATACGCCTTTTGAAAACAGTAGTCAAACCATGGATGGACACTGTGGCCTCCGGGAGGCCGTACATCTTCCAACAGGACGGTGCACCAGCTCACACGAGTTATTTGGTCCAAAGCTAGGTGTCGGAGAATATCAACATGTTTTAGAGCAAAAAGATTTGGCATCCAAATAGTCCAGATTTAAATCCGTTGGACTATTACGTATGGAGCGTGATTGAAAGCATCTCTCCAAGCCGCTGCTGCAGCAATATTCTTCAATATAGACAAACCGGCATTGCAGAGAGTGTGCAATTGCTTCAGGCTTAGAATTGGGATAATAATTGCGGCAGACGGCGGTTACATTGAATAATTTTTGTCTATAACAGTTTAAAATGACGCGAAAAAAGGTTTTTATGTAATTTTGTACGTTTGACCAATAAATTTCTGCTAAATATATTGTAAATATTATAAATATATTGTAAATAAAATATATTGTATTGTTGTAAGTATAATGATGAGACGTGTCGTTTGCCATAAACAAATCACGATCTCAATTACGAAACGTCACTTTGCAGAAATCCAACTCTGCATTTTGGCGAATGCAATACCGAAATCAAGGTGGTCAGCGTCCTCACCCAAGTAATGCTGACACATCAAAACTATCCCTTCTGATTGACACATAGGAAAAAGATAAAAGAGATGTGAGATCGAACTCAGAGGCGACTATAGACTCTCAGTCCTCGGATATCGACACGCTGTCGGTCACACTAGAAATACTGTATCGGATGGAAAACATAATAAAGACAAGTTCATTTTTAAACGAGAGATAATTTATTGTCACCACCGCCTTCTGTTCTACCGCACTGCAACGGGCACCTCATACTACTCGCATTGACTCGACTCATGCAACAAATTGGTGGCATCGAATGGGATTCGCCCTCCAACAACAATCTACAACAGCACAAGGAGAAGGCATCTGTGAAAAAGCAATCGCAAGCAGCAGACTGGTGAGCAACAAATCTTGGGGCAATCAAAAAAGAAGAAAACTACGTGGTAGCCCGGAAAAGACGGACGTCGGAGCTATGATCATCGACACGGGCCAATCACGATAGCAGAGGAAGCAACGAAGCAGCAAAAGCAGCAGAAACGACCTATTTCAACGCAGCGACAAGCGCCAGGCAACTTAATGCCGGACAATCAAAGTACCGATAACGAACCGTGCGAGCACGCAATAGCGCGACACGTCAACATGCGTCCAATCGTATTAATGTAAGTCCTAATCTAACACACACAAATGTATACACATACTTACACCAGTGAAAAACCAAACCGTCCGCTTGAATGTCCAAAGGCAGTTATATACCGCGTATATAAACTTGCAAAAACGGCTTGCAAAAACAGATCCTCGCTATTTAGTGAGTCTGCGATAAATATACTAAGACAGTCAGCCGAACTAGTAAACCAAAATCTCGATAGAAATAAATAACACCGCGCAAAGTATACGAAAAGGATTACAAAACGCATTAACCGTACTTGATAGTTTAAATTAAGAACAACCCCCGATACACATCGTAACTAAACGCGAATTTCCGTTTAATAAAATCGATAACAGTATATTACCAGCTGTAATTTCACACGTCAGGAGACAAAGAAACTTGCCGAGTAATAGTACCATTACTGACATGTCAGGTAGAGGAGAATTTTCTTTAACTTCGCACGACGAGAGCGTTTTCGATCCAAACAGATTACTTGATAACTTAAATATGGACAGGCGTACAGAACAAGATGTACCGTATATTGACGATTCCGCGATAAACGAGGAAATCAATAGATTACGAACCACCGTCGCGTATCATACGAACGTTAGCATAGATATGAACCGTATCCCGCCGGTCGGTGGACTTTTGCCCAACCCCGGCTGGTGAGGTGGTCGTTCGGTGTAACGGTTGACCGTGCTCGGTAGCGTTCGGTGATCCCAGCGTAACTCGCCGGATTTCCAGACGTTCTTTTTCTGTGCGAGCGAGTATATGAGTGATTGAGTGAGCAGAGGCGTGCAATTTAATAATCACCGTTTATTAACTTATTTTCCGCGTTGCTCGGTACAGTGGAATATCAGCGGGCCGTGCTTTAATCTTATCTTTAGGCTATAAACATCGTTGACTGGTTTAGATACGGAATCTTGTGTTTATGCCGCAGTGTTACATTCTGACAATATTAGTCGGCGTTCGGCGTAACGAGTTTCAAGGAACATAAGTTTCGCAGACGCTTGGTGGCGCTCGCGGTGACAGCGGAGAGCGGGCGCGGTGTTATGCTTGCGGCTCTGGCGTGTTTAACAACGGGTTCGCGTTGTCGCTTCGGGACTTAAAAATTAGTACGTTTCGGATCGCTATGCATACGACGGGATGCATTCACGGATCGCGGTTTACGGTGCTCGGTAGTTGCTGCACGCGGAGTGCTCGCGGCGGTCGAGCCCCGGAGGGGAGGACACGCAGTATCGTATCCCGATGTGTATCGGTGGACTCGGCCGGGCGGGCCTGGCCGACGTGCAGCTTGTGGCGGTACGGCGGAGGTTCGCGGCGGTCGGCAGATCGCAGTGACACTTCCGATGAGGTACGGCTGAGAGCGCGGACAGACGCGCGTTGTCTGCCCGTCGCGCGACGCGGATTTCGGTACGGATCTCCGGGGCGTTCGATTGCCCAGGAGGCGCGATGCCCGACGGCCGGAGTAGAGTAGGCGAGGTCGAGAGCTCTCGACGGAGACGGCAAACCCACCACCCCCACTCGTCCCTATCCCCAGGTTCGCCACGAACGAGAAGGCCGGAAACTCCCGATGGAGACGGCGAACACACTGTTGTAAGCGCAACGATAAAATATGTCAACAACCATAAACGAAGCCACGGCTCCGAATTGCCAAACGTCGCTATGCGGAAATGCAACCTGGCATTCCTGCAATAGAGATATCGAAATCAGGATGGTCAGCGTCCTCATTTAGATGACGCTGACACATCAACACTGTCCCCTCTGATTAAGACATAGGAAGAGGATAAAAAGGGACGTAAGACCGGCGCGGGCGTGACTCCAACTCTCAACTCTCGAGCACCTACACGCTGTCGGACGCATACGTAAAATTGTCTCGGGCAATCAAGTAATAAACGACCAGGTCAATTTTTATCAATCAAAACGCACTTTAATAAGTATCGCGCCTCACCACCTCTTCCTGCTCTACCACGCTCTGCCGGGCAACCCCACATTACCGCGACTCTTCGGACTCGCAACAAATCTGGTAGCAGCGTATTGGGATCTGCCTTTCAGCAGCAGCCTGCAACAGAAAAAAGGAGAAGGATTCTGTGAAAAAGCAATCGCAAGTAACAGAGTGGTGAGCAACAAATCTTAAGACGATTAAACAAGGGGAACGGAAAACTACGTGGCAACCTAGAAGGAACGGACGTCGGAGCTACGACCACCTACACGGACCAATCACGATAGTAGAAGAGGCAACGACGCAGCAAAGGCAACAGAAATGACCTACCTCAACGCAACGATCAGCGCCAGACAACTCGACGCCGGACAATCGGGACACCGATAACGAACCGTGCGAGAACGAGACAGCGCGACCCGTCGACATGCGTTCCGTCTTCCTAATGTAAGTCCTAATCTAATACACACAAGCGCACATAGATACACACACACGCGAGAAGCCAAGCCGTCCTCGTGAATGTCTGAAGGTAGTAATATATCGCGTAACCCGTGCAAGAACCGATCCTGGCTGCACAGCGCACCTGCAGCGTATATATTAAGACAGCCAGCTGAACAAGTAATGTAGAATTTCGATAACTTAATAAATAACACCGCGCAAAGTATACAAGAAGGAATACAAGACGCGCTAAATGTATTTGAAGATTCAAACGAAGAATAGCCTCCGATACACGTTGTAACAGAACACGAATTTCCATTTAATGAAATCGATAATAGTGTATTGCCAGTAACTCCTCGCGTTAGGCGACAAAGAAACTTGCCGAGGAATAGTACCATAACTAACGTGTCAGAAAGAGGAGAATTCTCTTTAACTTCATACGACGATAGCGTTTTCGATCGGAGCGAAGTACTCGATAACTTAAATATGGGCAGGCGTACAGAACAAGATGCACCTCCTATTGACGGTCCCGCGATAGATGAGGAAATCAATAGATTACGAACCACCGTCGCGCAGCGTATAAACGGTAACATAGAGGGAAACCTCTTACCAAGAGGCAATAAGGGAGCAGAACGTGACTCCCTAGTAGAAATCTTAATAGGTCAGATAAAAAACCTCACTACACGCGTAGCCGCATTAGACGAGAAGTTTAACGTACTACAACAGAATAAGACGGAAAGGTTCACTAACGTACAAAGGCCCATTGCAACAGGGCTCTGGAACGGAGAGAGAACGTACGACCACATACAGACACAAGACCCCTTCTCAGAAGACAGTCACGCGTTGAATTCATTTATAACTGACACTAATAGACAACGAATGAAAGAGGCTAAGGACTTGATACCGACTCTCGATGACTCCAGTAAAGAGAGTCTCATGGAATTCTTACGCGCCTGTAATTACGCCTACGCTTTGATACACCCCTCGGAAAAAATCGCGTTAACTATGGCAATAACCTGCACGAAACTGAAGGGATTGGCCATGACAGAAATGGAAAACTGAGAAGTAACAACTTATCGACAATTAAAAGAAATACTATAGGCTTGCTCTTCGAGAAAAAGGCCAACTACGCGGCTACAACCCGAAATTAATTTTTTACGGTAAAAGCCCGGAGAAGACGCGCGAGACTACAAAAAGAGAGTTGATAGACTAGCAGCGGAACTATATGAGTCAGCCACCGAAGGTACATTGTACGCCCCTTCGGATAAAAGAGCCATACACGAATATATAAAGTCTCAAGCATTAATAAATTACCAACTCGGGTTAAACGATAAGCTGCAAACCATAGTACGATCCCGAGTTCCCTCAACGCTAGCCGAAGCAATTGTCGGAGCTATGGAGGAAGAAAAGGTGAAAGGACTAACGAGTCACTATAATCAACGGGAAACTGCATTCTCATATAACAGTCGCTCAACGACATATCCGCGTACTAGAGAAAACGCTAGGCCCCCGACGTGTCAAAAATGCGGCAGGACAGGATACCTAGAGGATTGCCATGCCAGCCATTACGCGGACCGATTTGCCGTACCAACAACCAGTGAACGCCCTCTCGTAAACGCTATGGAAAAATATTGCACACACTGTAAAATGGTAGGACATACTCGCAACGAATGCTGGAAGCTGCATGGGAGGCCGGCCGAACGAGCTGCACCCTCCGACCGTCGCGAAGGGC
>NW_014557234.1:0-1395 GCF_001313825.1 Dinoponera quadriceps | reverse complement strand
ATTACCACGCGAAGCGACATGACACCGGTAGACGTCTGACCATATCGAAAAACCCGAAAAACACAAACCGAAAATTAATAGGCAAATTCAGGACATGAGAGACAAGAAAATTTGACCTAGCTCAAGTCAGTGAAACGCACTCTTGCTATTAGTACCGGACGGAAACGGACAAAGTGACGTAATAGATTTCCGAATATTAACGATAGGACCTAACGATATGAGACTCATTTCCGATGCCAACATTACCGACATATTGGACCAGTTGGGGAGCGTCAAGTATTTCTCCACGTTAGACCTCGCTTCAGGATACCATCAGATCCTTATGACAGAGTGCCACAAAAAAAAACAGCATTCTCTACCTCAACGAGGCATTACGAATTTAATAGAATATCCTTCGGTTTAAAAAATGCGCACTCCACGTTTCAAAGATTAATGAATATTGTACTAACCGGACTACAGGATTTGAAATGTTTGGTTTATCTTGATGATATAGTAATATATAGCGCTAGTCTAGACAAGCACAACAAACGGCTAATTGCAATCTTACAAAGATTGTGTCAACACAATTTAAAACCGCAACCTGAGAAATGCGATTTTCTGCGCAATGAGGTAATATTCCTGGGACACGTTACCTCGGATAAAGGTATCTGCCCTGACTCCTCTAAATTATTCGCGGCAAGAGATTTCCCTGCTCCAAAAAGATTCAAAGACATACAAACGTTCATAGGACTAGCAGGAAATTACCGTCAGTTTATCGAAGGATTTTCTAAAATCACCAAACCACTGACGCTGTTAACAAGAAAAAACCAGCCCTTCCTGTGAACCACAGCATTGCACGTACGTTCCATATACTTAAAGAAAAATTAACCTCTGCACCTATCCTGCAATATCCGGATTTTAACCGTGAATTCATTCTTACGACAGACGCCTCCGACTATGCCATCGGAGCAATTTTATCACAAGGAGAGGTAGGCCGAGACCAGTCAGTGGCGTATGCCGGTAGAATATTATCACGAACCGAACAAAACTATAACACGACGGAAAAGGAATTGCTCACGATCTTATGGGCCATCAAACATTTTCACTCTTAACTTTACGGAGTAAAATCATTACGGATCATAAACCGTTAGTATGGTTATTCGAAGTTATTGACTCGGGTTCGCGTCTAATCCGTTGAAGACTGAAACTAGAAGAATACGACTGTGAAATTATTCATAAAGCAGGAAAGTCATATACCAATGCAGATGCGCTAAATCGAAATACGACCCCGCCAGTAAACACAAGGCGCACTGAACCCCTGACCAAACAGGAAGACACTTAGCCACGATGGGAGTACAACGGAAGATAAAAACCAAATTATCTATGAATATCATAATTCAACGATTGGAGGACACC
>NW_014557233.1:372-578 GCF_001313825.1 Dinoponera quadriceps | reverse complement strand
GTTTCAGCATTTCTGGCAAAGGCTACGAACCACCCGCAGCTAAAGTCAAAGCAATCGAGGATTTCCCGAAACCTGAGACTCCTGCTCAGCTCAGGAGATTCCTGGGCATGACAAATTTTTACCGCCGATGCATCCCCAGGGCATCACTTCTCCAGGCTCCTCTAAGCGATATGCTCAAAGGACTCCCCAAGGGCAACAAAATCAAA
>NW_014557233.1:0-282 GCF_001313825.1 Dinoponera quadriceps | reverse complement strand
GCGCTCACTACCGACGCCTCCAGCTCTGCAATCGGTGCCTCACTGGAACAACGCGAGGACGGCGTCTGGAAGCCTATTGGTTTCTTCTCCAGAAAACTCAGCAAGACTGAAGCCCGGTACAGTACTTACGACCGCGAACTCCTCGCTATGTTCGCGGCAGTTAAGTATTTTAGACGCATCCTCGAGGGCAGAGAATTCCAAATCCGCACAGACCACCGTCCGCTCACCTACGTTTCAACTCAACGATCAGACAAAGCCTCTCCGAGACAGCAGAGACACTTG
>NW_014557232.1:0-500 GCF_001313825.1 Dinoponera quadriceps | reverse complement strand
ATGGGTATCGTTGGACGGGGAATCTTGAGAAGAGTCAGAAAAGAAATATAGAATCGATCAATTCCCGAATTGATTTCTGGGAATTGAATTGGTTCCAAGATTCAAGAAACGATTCCGTATCCAAATTTTGTTGTTACAATGCATGGGTAGGAAATAAATATAGAATCAATTTCTGGCATGGAAAAGGTTCCGAGATTGCAGAAATAGTTCCATGTCCAAAATTGTTTATGGTTAGACGGAATTTTGAAAAGAGTCAGAAAACGTCTGTGGAATCGATTTCTTGAGTATCCTTAGACGGTTAATTTAAAAAGGAGTCAGGAGATTTATGTGGAATCAATTAAGAGGAGACAAGAATGATGTGTGAAACCGATTTTGACCAAAGTCGAAGGATAAGTTGCTCGAAATCTGAAATATACGAAGTGTACCTTTCGAGACCTTATTAAATGGACAATATTGGAAATGGTTGAACAGGGATTGTCGGGGAAGGAGCAATTGCAGAT
>NW_014557231.1:0-1166 GCF_001313825.1 Dinoponera quadriceps | reverse complement strand
AACCGAACATTCATGGCTCCAAGGTAATGCTCTGTATTTGGTGGGATCAGCTCGGCGTAGTGTATTACGAGCTATTAAAACCAACTGAAACAATCACAGGCGATCGGTATCGAACTCAATTGATGCGTTTGAGCCGAGCATTGAAAGACAAGCGGCCGCACTACGCCGAGAGACACGAGAAAGTGATTTTGCAGCATGACAATGCTCGATGTTGCCCCATGTTGCAAAAGTGGTCAAGACATACTTGGAAACGTTGAAATGGGAAGTCCTACCCCACCCGCCGTACTCTCCAGACGTTGCACCTTCGGATTGTCACTTGTTTCGATCAATGGCACACGGCCTGGCTGACCAACACTTCCAGTCTTATGAAGAAGTCGGAAAATGGATAGATTCGTGGATTACCTCAAAAGATGACCAGTTTTTTCGACGAGGGATTCGTGCATTGCCCAAAAGATGGGAGAAAGTAGTGGCCAGTGATGGACAATACTTTGAGTCATAACTTTATCTCAATTTTTTTACAATAAAGTCTCAAATTTAAAAAATAACGGCGAGAGCAAAGTTGTACACCTAATATTACATCATATTTTACTTTAGAAGAATATTTGTGTCATATATAGAAAGATGAGTCAAACGAAAATCTTAAATAACTTTTTATCGTTATTTATTGAACAAAAACGGCACATAAATGTATCATTTTTCTACATAGTCTCCATTGCATTCAAAACAATTTCTCCAGCGCTTACAAAGTGCATGGATCCATTAGAAAAAAACATCTTGTGGTCGTATGTACAGCCACTCATGCACCACTGATAGNTGATATGCCTAAGGATATGATAATCACTGGGGGCATGATCTAGTGGATGTGAAAGGCACTTAAAGTGCAGTTTTTGGTAGGCTGCAACCGTTACACATGCATTACAGAGCCGAACACTCTCATGTCATTGAGTATTAATATTATTATTGAACATTGTCATTGATAACAAACTGCTAACTTGTAGAACAATGAAATAGTGTTTCGAATTTTTATCAAAATTTTAAGATTTTCATTTAACTTACTTTTGTATTTGTCGCATGTCGTACGAAAAATTTACATTTACGTACATATAAATATTGGTAGTACAAATAAGTTTCCGCCGTTTTTTTGATAAAAATTATCAATTTATTGT
>NW_014557230.1:0-1018 GCF_001313825.1 Dinoponera quadriceps | reverse complement strand
ATGACGTTTTAATTCTTCCAATTGACGTTGCGCGGCTTTCTTATCGTTTACCGCTTTGACGACTCCAGCTGCTCTTCCGACCAGCGAACCGACTACTCCTAATAACGTTAGAACTGGTAAAACACCACCACGTTTCGCCGTCCGAAGTATTAGTTTTTTATTCATTATCTTCTTCGTTTTCATACACATACCTAGTTTTTTCTTTGTTTTCATCGCCACCCAGACTGCTGTAGCTGCAGCTCTCTCGCCTAGAGTCGAATCTTTCGCAGTTATGCGTTCTCGAGCTCTCACAGAAAGAATCTTATCCGCATCGTCCCTTTCGGAGAGATCTCTGCTACGCGCATACGCGATATCGTGCTCGCGACACGCGGCGTCTAATAGATTAATACCTTGACCACCTCTGGCCATTCGTTTTTCCAAGAGAGTTCCATGACCGCAAAAATTATATCCAGGTATGTGTAACTCGATGGGCAGCGCGTTTATCGCGCGATTCAACAAACCACTACCTCGTTTTACACTCGTCGCTGACATTCGTCACAGTCTCTGATTAATGGTGCTGGACAGTCGATGTGCGTTCGCTGCCAAGGGCGATTGTAATGCTTTTTACAGTGACGATAACTTTGCACTTCTGAATCCGCTCTTATATGCTCGGGAAATTTGTCCCACAAAACGTCTATGTGTCTCGGAAATTCGCGCAATAGAACAACTTTCTGTATGTATTTCAAGTGTTCGGAGGTTAGATCTCGAATGTTACAAGCATCCGTCAGTAGGAGAAACATTTTCGAAACTGAGCAATTTGACACGATGCACCCTCTATAAATAGTGCAATCATGGCGACTCGTTAACGAAATCAACTTTACAACTTGCAGATGAAACATGCGGTTCGTGAAGCAGCCGAAGATGATACGCGTGGAAAATTTTGAAGATAGAATGCGATTAAAGGGAGAAAACAAAGAGATTTGTAAACACGGAGACGTGTTACCGAGTACTATATGCGCAATCATATGCGGTCCTTCGA